>NW_013668189.1:101395-103038 GCF_000517525.1 Limulus polyphemus | reverse complement strand
ATATTTAACAAAATCTGCCTATAATTTAAGTATAAACATAAGTAGCCTTTTATTTTTAAAAATTAACCTTCGTTACGATGCTCTTGAACTTTTATTCTCCGCAAAATACATTAATAAAGTTTTTGGAAATATTAGCACAGCGTTCTATATTTATAGACTTAAAGTTTTTAGATGGAGAATTTACCACTAGTTCTTTTTTGTTTTTGCAATATACTCCTGTGTGTTCGTTTTCTGTTTTGTGTAACTGGAACCACTAGGATTCTTTAACTGCTGTCGGACGTGATTGTAAAATTAGTACATTGTTATAATAATGGTGTACCATATGAAATTGAGGTTATTGACTTTTTGTGGTCTTGTTTTCCTAGTAAGCCATGTCGTTTGATATACAAAACTACTTTGTTTTAGATCACAATGTGTGTGTGAATCATCATGGCTCACTATTTTATCTATTAATAACATTGTAGGAAAACCAATTGCACTGTTCTAAGGAACTAGGACATTATACTGACATAATATTAATAGTGCTTAAGCAAGGTTTGTCTACTTGTTGTTATCTGGTTTCTTTTTCGAAATATCGCAACCTTTTTACATACACTTTTCTCTCACTTTCTTATACAATTGATGTCTTTTTATTTGACAACATCATCTAGGGCTACAACAACTAGAATTATTTCACTAAAACAGACTATATAACGGTTATGAAATATTGTATAAAAGCAATAAACGTCATTTATAAATGGACCTTTGATGATTCGTGTACATTTAAAAAATTTCATATATGAACAGAAAGTAAGTAATATTTACTTGGCGGTAGGTAATGTCAACATCATTGCAGTATGCAGCGCACCGATCTGTATGTACTGATCAATAAAGTAAGTAGTTGTTGCCAGTGGCGCAACAACAACAACAAAACGTAGCATTTATAAATGTTAAACTGAAATAAATTGCTCAAAGAAAACTATTAAGACAGAAATGTGATACTGTAGAAAGGCTAAATGGTTTTGAATTGTATATGCCTTTTTGCCGTTTAGTTCCCCCACCAAAAAATCAGCATAATTATTTTCAAAAATCCACATAAAAAAGACTATAAAGCGACATTTAGTCACTTGTCATTTAAAGATATCTCAGAATTTTATTATCTATTGCAAAGATGTACAGCTGAAAATGAACAAAGCATTTTATCTTTCAAAAGATAATTGCGATTTTTTTGGAAAAATAATTCCAATTAAACCTAAAAAAAATCGCCTCCCAGACGTGTTTTTTTAATTATGCACAAAGCTACACAAGGGCTATCTGTGCTCTGCCCACCACGGGTATCGAAACCCGGATTCTAGCGTTGTAAGTCCGCAGACATGCTGCTGTGCCACTGGGGGGCACTCTGACGTTTTTTGTCGCCGTTTCAAAATTTGACCCTTCCTTTTACACATGAACGTATCATGTGTGCACGTACAAGTTATAAAAAATAATTATTGCTCTTGAACTGTTTCTCTATTACCGTATTTTTTCGGAATATAAGACGCGCCCTTATTTTGAAGACAAAGTTTTGGGGAAAAAGCTACAGTCGCATTTGAAAGATTTTTATTGAACAAAAATTCAATTTGATACTTTAAAAAATAGTATATATTGTTCTAAACACAAAAGAG
>NW_013668189.1:78862-100833 GCF_000517525.1 Limulus polyphemus | reverse complement strand
TATATCGTATATATATACATATATAGTATTCATACCTTCGGTGTATGGGACGCAAGCAGATTTTGATATCACATTTTAGGGTAAAAAAGTGCGTCTTATACACCGAAAAATACGATAAGTTCAATGTTTTAATGTTTTAGAGTCTGTATCGTGAACTCCGTTCGTTCAGTACCAGAATTTATCAGCTGATCCTGGCCAGTGATATGGGACAGACAAAAGATATGTAGAAAATTAAATTTTGATATATCTACGACATAAAATCGACGATAAAGTAATGAATAGAACTGTGGTATTAATCTTGTGTTGTTGAACGTGATTTTAAACACGAACGTTAAATAATTGTTTGTTTTATCTTTACACAAACACTCAGTATTGGATATCTTTTTTGACGTTAGGATGCATGTCGTCTTCGTCTTCGAAGAAGGTGATGCGGTGCGTAAAGTGTAAACCGTTACAATTACCCAAATATATTAAATATAAAAAGTTTTCGTGTAAATATAAATTAATTGTTTGTTTGTTTTGAATTTCGCGCAAAGCTACACGAGGGCTAGCCGTCCCTAATTTAGCAGTGTAAAGACTAGAGGGAAGGCAGCTAGTCATCACCACCTACCGCCAACTCTTGAGTTACTCTTTTACCACTGAATAGTGGGATTGACCGTCCAATTATAACGTCACCACGGCTGAAAGGGCGAGCATGTTTGAATATAAATTGAAAATATTTTTTTTTATAAAAAAGTTTTCATTATACTAGATTGATTTCGTATATAAATAGTGTTAACTAATTTTTGTTGTTTGTAAAGTGGAAATTGAAGTGTGGTTTCTAGGAGCAAGTAATATTGAGTGTTCGCTAAAAACGTTCTCTTTCCATATACGTTCAATATTGGAATACCTGGCACACTTAAGGGTTTGAACGTTTGTTTGTGTGCTGTAGAACAAAGCCACATTGAGCTGTCTGCTGTGTCCACCGCGGGGAATCGAGCCCCGGATTTTAGCGTTGCAAGTCCATAACTTTACCGTTGTCCCACCGAGGGACAAAGTTTGAACACTTGGTTGAACAAGACTAGGAGTGTTCTACAAAGAAAGCATTATAAAGTCGTAAATAAAATGCTATCTTGTGATCTGAAAATATTACCTGAGGATGACGCAAGATATACGTCGAAACATGTAGAATGTATGAGATTGTTTTCCAGTCACATCAGGGTTTTTTACCACTTTTTAACCTAGTATATTAAGTTATTATTTTAGTAATTTGGGGACTGGAAACAATCTCATTTTTATGGAATCGTGTATAAAATAATCGTTGTTGTTTTTTTTAAACAAATTTTTAGTTTTCAAGATTGTCTAAGTAAGTTAGAATATTTTAGATAAATACTTTAATAGAGAATTTCTGGTTTAATAATTTAACTGGGTAATTCCTACAATTAATGCTACGAATTTTCTAATATAAGTGTATTCTCTTTTTAAAAAAAATCTTTATTAAATATATGAAAATACGTGTAATGTTTTTGAAACAAATAAGTTTGTCCAGTAGTATTTTTATAAATTTAAAACGCTAAAATCTAGGGTTTGTTTCCGTACGGTGGACAGAGCGAATATAACCCATTATGTAGCTTTACATTAAAACATATAAATATGTTTATTTTCGAGTAACGTTTTAACCGTAGAACCAGTATGTAAATAAATCTAATTTATCATACATAACTTGAACCAACTAGCCTAGTCCATAGTAGTTGAATAAGTTAGTCTGTCTACACACTGTACATTTAACTTATAGGATAAAGCTTACCAAACATTTTTGCTTAATAAAGCTTTAACAATAAAAACGGCTAATTATTATACCGTTGATAAGTTCCATTAACAAAACACTGTTAATCATTGAGATTATGAATAATTACTATTTATGATATGTTGTGTATAGGTATTGTTACTGTAAACATCCCCCCACAGTAGCACAGCGGCATGTCTGCGGATTTATAACGCTAGAATCCGGGTTTCGATACCCGTGGTGGGCAGAGCACAGATAGCCCATTGTGTAGCTTTGTGCTTAATTTCAAACAAACTATAATTATGTGCCTGTTTTATGTAATAAAGAAATTCAATTAAACGTTTCGTGTAAACGTTTAAAGCTATCAACGCCAGCCGCTCGATAAAGTTGATTCAGCGACGAGTGTTGAAACCATGGGTTGTTGACCTGTAGTTGTGCGCAAGCGCCAACGCAAGGTTTTTCTCTACCCTTGTATTATATAAACTGTGATAAGTACTGAAAGAAGTAGGTGTACATTACTCTGTTACTTTCACAGTGTTTTTATCGCCGAGAAAAAGAAACTGCTAATAATCTGGAGAAGATATAAGAAGTGCTTAGTCGCAGAGATAAAAGTTGTGTTAATGACAACATAAATCACCTTCCGTATTAGGTTTACTCCTTTGAGCAAGCAAATTCTGTAGTCTAACACGCAAGGGAAAGAGTACTCTAATTTGAATAATACATTCCATTTTTATTATCCTGAGAATTAAAGTAGCCCTGTAGTAAGAAGAAAAAATATTTTACAAACTATTGGAGAAAGTTTTAACTGATTTATTTAACGACTTCCTTATTTCGAATTATCTTTTAGGAAACGAAAATATGCCGGTAGTTTCTTGGTAAAAAATAATAAATTAGGTATTTGAAAAGTTTAATGTTTTTACGAGACTGATTTAAAGAAAATCATCTTGGCACAGTTCTTACCAGACACGTTTTATAAGTCATAACATCAAAATGGATACAGTAATTAAAACTAAAGAAACTGTAATGAGTGTATTACTTGTTAAATCCTTTGTGGACAATCGTGATAACCAAATAGCATGAAACGTGCTTAAAAACAAAAAAAGTAATTTTCTTTTCATACAATGATTGTTCTTCAAACATAATAAGATTGTGCTTAGTAATTTTTTGAGTGATATTTTGGCGATTTATCAAACGCAGGTAAAGAGTGTTCATGTTACAGGAAAATAATTTATTGAGGTAGCATAGTGATCAGAAAATTCAACAGAAGGAAGTTCATGATCTGAAAACGTGGTTTACTGAAAGACTCAAACGGATCATAAAACAAAAAAAAACGTTCATCATTGCAGTAGGAAGCAATTTTGGAGTGGTCTGGCCACTGCCATTTCTAGGGGGGTCTGGCGCATGCCCCCCAGAAAATTTTTGAAATTGTAACGCTATGAGATTGAATCTTGAGCCATTTTAACTACAAGTACTGCATACACACAACGTAATGTATTGAATTCAAAGAAGCAAGTTTAATACATAAGTTGTTGCCGTATATGTCATGAAAAAGTGGTCAGGTCATGGCCTTACCGCTTCATACGGCCCAGTTCATAACCAAAAATATTCAAATGGTTCATCTGATAAACAAAGGACACTACTGGTGTAGAAGCTTAGTTTGCTGAAGTATTCAATTACTTTATTTAACACAACAAAAATAGAAGGGCATTCATGGTGTAGAAGCTTAGTTTGCTGAAGTATTCAATTACTTTATTTAACACAACAAAAATAGAAGGGCATTCATGGTGTAGAAGCTTAGTTTGCTGAAGTATTCAATTACTTTGTCTAACACAACAAAAATAGAAGGGCATTCATGGTCAAGAAAGTAGTTTACTAATATATTCAAATGGATCATTTAACTCGAAAGGGCATTCATGGTGTAGAAGCTTAGTTTGCTGAAGTATTCAATTACATTATCTAACACAACAAAAATAGAAGGGCATTCATGGTGTAAAAGCTTAGTTTGCTGAAGTATGCAATTACTTTATCTAACACAACAAAAATAGAAGGGCATTTATGGTCAAGAAAGTAGTTTACTAATATATATTCAGATGGTTCATTTAACTCGAAAGGGCATTCATGGTGTAGAAGCTTGGGTTGCTGAAGTATTCAATTACTTTATCTAACGCAACAAAAATAGAAAGGCATTTATGGTCAAGAAAGTAGTTTACTAATATATTCAAATGGTTCATTTAACTTGAAAGGGCATTCATGGTGTAGAAGCTTAGTTTACTGAAGTATTCAAATACGTTATCTCACACAACAGAAACAAAAGGGCATTTATGGTGTAGAAACAGAGGTTACTGAGATATTAATTCCAAATAATTAAAAGAGAAAGATTATATTATTAGATTGTTTATCAATCAAATGAGCAACAGAGCTGCATTTAGAGGGAGTTTTAGGAGCATCATTCATTACGATGTATAGTGAATAAACCTAATTCATTGAGAATATTTTGAGTTCCATGAGTAACTTCAATCTGTGTTCAGAATTAGGATCTGACTGAATTTAATTGTCTGCAAGTGTCACATTGTAATAAAAGAGTTACATTGGTCAGTTGGGGTATCCATATCTTATTTCTTAGTTAATGTATATCATACAATTTTTTCAGAATCCTTATGTATTGTATCTGGTATTTACTCTCTTCTGTCTTGAATTGTTACTAAATCAGGAATGTAGGGTAAAATGAATGAATAGTTGGTAACTCTGACATCAAATGCATAAACCCATGTTGAATAGCACTCTGTAAAAGGTCTTGCTGTGTGCACTTTGGTCCCTGCCCATGCGCACAGGGTTAATATATACGACATACAAGGGGGATGTACAGGTATCCTGTGTAATTTGAATCAAGCTTTTTTGCTGACCAAACTACGACCACGATCAACATATTCTATCATAATTTCAGTAGTCTGACATTGGGCATTATTCTACATCAGGACAAGTCTGATCTGACTACACCAGCAACTTTTTTGCTGGCCAAACTACGACCACGATCAACATATTCTATCATAATTTCGGTAGTCTGACATTGGGCATGATTCTACATCAGGACAAGTCTGATCTGACTACTCCAGCAAAACATCTTGCAACAGGGTCCAGTAATATATCAGTCAAGTACAAATTAACTTCTCTGCAAGATTTATTCATACTAATGCCCTGTCATGTGAACTACCACCAAAATAGTCATATTCAACGGCATAATTTTTGTTCACCTCTGGTTGTCCAGACACATTAAAAACACACGAAACATTTGGGAAGAGAAAAGGTGCTGTGTAACATTGCTATGAAATCATTTGATCTCAGCAAAGTCCACGCTAACTCTGTGGTCAACTGTAGAGTTAAAGTTGACCTTCAGATGGACTTATGATATCTAGTCCTTCCCATTTGATCATTGATAATTGTTTTAGTTTCTGTTTGGAGTCCATTAATAGTGGATTAGCAATTACTTAAAGCCATGTTGGGTAAACAGAAGTAATTATGTGGCATGATTGACTTATTCCAGGCTGTAAAATGTAAAAACCACTTGACTGAAAGCATTTCTGCAACCTTCTCATTACAAACCTGGATTAAAACAATGGATGTCTCTGTTTGTCCAGTTTCCAAATTTGGAATAGTTTTTAAAGTTTAAACTTCCTTCAAAATCCTCCACCAATCAGCAGCAGATAACATTATCAGTTAGTTGAACAGAAACAATACTCAAAATTGTAAATCAGAAATTGTTCATATTTGAAGAAGAAACACAGTCTGTCTTTCTATGGTGTGACAGAAAAGTTGTACATTCTTACGAAATGACATATATCATTTTTTGGAGATTATTTTAGGTGTAATATTCTTATTGTATTAAATGTTTTTCTCTTAATTGTTTTTGTTGTAGAGTAGACAAATCAGTGGTAGTAATAGCTTAGGGTCTTAATTCATCGGGATTTTGTTTCATCAGAACTTTGATTTTAAATGGTCTGTTCTAGTATTGTAATCATATGAAAAAAGTGTTTTCAATGAAAGCTATTAAAAAACACATCACTTGATAATAGATGGATGTTTAGAAATTACAGCAACAAGACATTTCTCAGTTAGGCACATGTGTGATGTGCTTGCGCTGATTGGTTGCTAAGTGCAGTACAAATACACAGAATACATGACTTGAGAAAGATACCAGCAGAGTGATGTTAGTGTGTGAGTAGAAATGACTTCTTAACAAGTGTATTAGAAGATGTTCTATTGCTGTATTTTAGGTTTGTGGATATATTGCAATTATTATTCTTTTTTAGGGGGGGTGGATAAGGGTGTCCAAAAAATATTTCTGCTTAGGGCTCCGAGTGGGCCTTTAATGAACCATCTTACCTTAACTATATTTCTAGCCCATTCACATTTATTTCTTTAGTTTGAAAAACCAGTCAACTGTATCAGTAAGCATTTCTAGACAAAGGATCAAGTTTTGTTGTGTTTGATGAACCATTCAACTTCAATATTTCGAAACCACGGGTTCTCCTTTTCTTTTTGTTTGATTAATCATCTGTCTCAGGGGTGGTATTAGCAAAGATGTCTAAAAATATTTATTGATGATGTCCACAGTCTAAAAAATACAATTTCCTTATATATTCATTTGTTCATGAAATATACAAAGAAAAGCAATGAATTGTTAATTAGAACTGGGTAATTAACTTGATTAATCAGTATAATTAATCACATATGAGCATTGAATACATCAGTGTCAGGAAAATTAGCTGATTTTTTCAAAATTATGATTAAATTGATTAATGTCATAAAAATAATCAACTAGTGTTTCTGGTTATTACTATTTTGGATTATTCAAACTTTCTATGTAATTGAAATATTGACATTATGTTGGATGTTCGTTAAGCACAAAGCTACACAGTGGTCTGCAAACTGCAATTATTAAAACCCAATTTGTGGTTATTAGTTGTTTTTTTCTTTTAGCCATCTTGTGAGAGTAATTGATTAGTTGAATGTAATCAATTAGAAAATTTCACTAATTGCTCAGCTCTATTGTAAATAATATTTTACTGTTATGGTATATCTTCACTATAATCTCAGCGTGTTGCAAAGTTGACTTGCTTTAAGAACTTTATATAATTCCAACATCAATATGCTGTGATGTTCTTAATTTTTGTGTTTTAAGTTTGTTCCTAAAAAATATTTCCTTACAGCAGCCTGACCGGTGATAAAACTCTTAATGAACTCTGATCTTAATACAAATGATATGTATTATGATGGTATAGATGTTATTGGTCAGTAAGCAGAAAATTTACTGTTAAAAACTCAAATCAAAAGTTTTGCACAATTTCTTCATTAAATGGTATTAGTTTCCTGTTTTAAAATTCAAATGAGCAACAAATGTTCAGAAAGAAACAAGATGTTATTTTTTGTATGCTGGATGAGTTAATTTTTGCCAACAAATGTTTTAAGTAGATCAAACAATATCTATTGACTCCTAAAAAAATGTTGTCCTATAGCATGATAATTCTGGGCCTAATATTGTTCATTGTATAACAATTGAAATTGTTTAACAGCATGAGTCCTTTCCCTACTGAATATATTTGGATTTAATAGCATGTGTGTGCAGGAGTAAATTGGGGTGGACTAGTCCTAAATGGTGTTCTGTCTTTTGAGGATCCAAGCCATTACTGTTCCCGGTCTTTTGACTGGAATGTCAAATTGGATCATAAAAGGAACATTCTGTATGAAAATGCTTCCAGAGAGCATTTGTATTCTGTATTTGTATTATTTGTATTCTGATGTGGTTGGTCTGCTTTCTGGAAATAAGTACTTTTTTTCTGATTATTCACTCTAGATAATAAAGAAATGTGTGTTATTTGTCCACACATTCTAGATGTACTATGTGATATCTTTTTATTTTAATAGTTAATAGCATATGATAAATAGGATGTTTGAAGTGATTAATCCTATTTGAGAGCATGTTTCTCCTAATTTGAAGAAACAGAGCTATAAGATTCACCATCTGTGTAGCAAAAACTAGCTGACAAATTACTGATCTGTTTTAGAAGAATTGGTAGCTTATGAACATAATACTTTGAAAAACATTAGAAATAAGCCGTAGAGGGCTATAGTGAAGGTGTTTAAAACTGCTGTTTATAAAAAGGCCCAATGAATATTGTTGGATTTACTGTTTTTATCATGTTCCTGATAGTGTGTATGCAAGATTGTATATTTAATATACTACTCTAGTTCTTTGGTCAGCCAGGTTAGTATCTCACTGAATAAGTGTAAGATTAATTGAAAGACAGAATATAAATTCAAAGAGAAAACAAAAAAAAATTTTTTTTTCTTAACCCTCAAATTGTTTACATACTGTTAACTTTTATACTTATTTTCTATACTGTGTGAGTTTCAGATGTTGTATTGTTTGAGTAATTTTGTTTTTTTGTCAGTCACAACACTCATTAAGTTAAATCACACATTTAAAAACATAAGTTATGAGATTAATTACAATACTGAAAGTATTTTTGTTTAATTGTTTTTACTCATGTTATTAGAGATTCTTCAACCAATAACGATGGGCATACAACAACTTAGTGGATAAATAGCTTAGAAAATATTTGTTTAAAAGGAGATAAGGTCGATAAGGACCTGTCATTAATTCTAAGGTTAACATAGATTCTTAATTCCAACAACAGTTTAGTTTCTTTTATTATAACTTTAAATCATTAAGAAGAGTAGTTTCTGGCTTGACAGTTGATCTGAACGATAAATGAGTTAATTCAAGTAAAAATAAATACATAATAATAAATAACTTGATGTTAAAATATATAAATAAAATGGTGTTAAAACTCCCTTGCCTTAATTCTGATATTTAGTGACTCAAATAAAACTGATAAAAAATTATACTTAACTAACTTAATGTAGTTGATGCTGAAACAGTTGTTCAACCAATTTGATAATATAAATATCATCTCAACCACTTCTATGTTTATAATATTCCGGTTGGTCTAATGAGTCCTAGTATTGGGTGAAAGGCCTCATCTCTACTGGATATAGCAGATGTGATGGTTGATATATTATTATAAACTCTTTTTTTTTTTTGCTTCAGATTTTATAACAAAAGTAGGCTGTTTTTTCAGTATATTAGTTTGGTCTTAGTAATTTTATAACCATTTTAATGTCACTCCGGCAACATAGTAAAACTTAATAAAAACCCATAACAGGAAAATAATCCTGAAGCTAAAACAGACATAGTGTTCAGGTATTAATGATATGAACCCTCCTTAGATCAGTTCTACAATTAAAAAAGCATACAGTTAACAAAACACTAACTATAACAAAGAAAAAAACCATACATTCTACAACAATACAAGGTACTTGTGAATATTTTACAAAGCCAAAAAATGAGATACAGTATAATCTATAAAAAAATAAAACATTGCATTATTGTAAGAGACTAATTAAAGTATCATAACATTTACAAAATTTGGTCCTATTAAATCTGGAGGAAGCCAAATGAAATGCATTAGGACAATGTGACCACAAATAGCACAACGTTACATATTACACCAAAAATTGTCATATTACAATTTAAGTAGTTTTAGTTTCAATACAGCAATAGCCACTTAGGAGTATTAAAATTATTGATTGTTTGGCACTTGCCATTCAGTGGGAACAATTAATGCTGAGAATGATAATGAATATCTCGATGTGTTATAATACTCTCCTTCATTTGACACGTACTTTTCGAGGATAATTAGAATACATAGTTAAAAAGGTAATTTTAAATGTATAATACAAAAATGTATTAATTTTCATAATCTTGTAACCATCTTAAAAAATGTAGACAAGAAAATACCTCATTTCTCTGTCTCGCACCATGGTAAAGCAATGTTAGCTGGAATTTGGTAATTCCAACCCAAAACAAAATGTACACAACCATTGACTATAATTATTTAATGAAATTGGCTTTAATCTGGGTTTTTGCATTTTAGGCACTGTCTAAACCTCTAGACCAGTTTCTTTATCATAGTTTCCACAATGGAATTTATGTAGTTTGCATATTTTACTAATTCGCCTGTTCAAGTGGCAGCAAAAAATAGATAGATAACTGAAAATACTTTTGCCTGTTCTACCATCATTAGAATGATTTCTCCAGTTACCTGACTTGTAATTGAATAACTGTAAAGGTAAATAGAGTGTAGGTGATATACCCACATGGTTATCTATAGGTAGAGGAATCACAATTTGAAAATAGCTAATAACCCAAACATTCGCAAGATGGATTGTTAACAGAAACTGTGGACAATAACGCTGTGTACAACTTTATATAATGAATAATTATGTATTTGTAGCCTTTCATATTTTGTATATTATCAGAGAAATTCGTGTTTGTCATTATTTTGCTATGGTGCTTTCTTAATTGCACCATCTATTTTTTTTTTCTTTCAACCACACATTTTTTAAACATATGTTCCAAAGCACAAGTCATTCACTCTATATCTTTTACTTCAAAAGAAAATAACAGGGTTTATAGAACTTGGAAGCGACTCCTATCCCAACACTGACGTTTATCATAGATCATTAGATGATTTGGTCGCAGGTGTTTTATTTCCCAATACCTATATTAATATGACAATATTATATACTTTAATACAATCATTTAGTGATAGTTATTTGCTAATTTTTCTGCAGTCATCTCTAACGTTGGGTTTGGTATAAGGCTTAATATATCAATTACTGAACTGTACCTACGTCGTTCTTACTAAAGAAATGAAACACCCAGTTCCAGATTGACAGAGAGAGAGAGCTTTATTAATATTATTCATTAGCACACGAACTTATCAGCCTCCAAGTCTGTTTCGAGATACTCCCGGTTGTTAAAACGCCACAAGTCAGGCCAATATTTTATTTTATCGACTAGACTATTCTTTAAGTTTCGAGTTTTGGCCATTTTTAAGAGCGTCTTAGGGAAGAGGGGTGTTAAGATGTCGTTCCTCTTGTGGTGTTAAGACAAAATATTGAATTTCTCAAAATGTCCTCAAAGCACTTGATGTGAAATAAAGAGCTCGCCATTTTGTGTCTCTAACTGGGTCGACCGTTGATAGCTTCCTTTTCATAATTTAAGCCAACTAAACAAAATTGATTTGATAGGAAAGTACGATAATTGAAAAATAGTGAGAGTAAGGAGTTATTATTGCTTATATTAAAGAATAACAACCTTTTATGTTCTAGTTAGTTTATTGTAAGCACCTGAAAAAGGCTCAAGGCCGAAAATTTGTGCTACAATCATAGTTTTTATTATTTTATTGAGATTATTGATCACTGAATCTTTATCTTGAAATGTCTGACTGTCATTGTCTCTTCCCAGTAACAGCGATACCGTAACCTTCTGAACTCTCAACAAGATCAAATCTCGTATCAAAATAATACTAACGTTAAAAACAGATACTAAAAATTCTACTTATAAATATATAAACCCAAATATTTAACATAACGTTTTAGGACAACATGGGACCTATTGGTCAATCTCGGCTGTTCCATCCTCTAACATTGAATAAAGTATGTTATTGAAAATGGGTTATGCTACAACTATGGTAGGAAAAAATAAACAAAATGGAACTGTAAAACTATATAACGTGCGAAAATAATCCAATATTTTGTTGCATAGAAAAATAAGAACAATATTACAATACAATGTACCGAAAACTGTTGAAATGTTACAAGTTGGTAGTTAACACTTTTAAATTGCTTAGAGCCACGTTCATAAACCTTTGTTTCGAATATTGACGCAAAGTTACAAAAGGGCTATATATCTTAACTGCTCTTAATTTTGAACTGATAGACTAGAGGAAAGACAACAGCATCCACCGCTACCTTTTGGGCTTTTCCATTGGATAGTTGATTTTGACTGTCACTCGTATAATGCTGCAACAGGACGCGAACCGTGGACTTTCGGATTCACAGTTTGGGCACGCTAACCATTAAGCCATGCTCGACTTCATTATTGATATGCAGAATTGTTAGAAGGGAAGGAATAGGCCTTAGAAATACTTATAAAATGTTGACATTGTATAATTAGTAACTTGTGCACATGCAGAACTAAACCTAAACGAAAGTTAAATACAGTAGGATATTCTAACTTTGAGTAATACAAGCTTGATTTATTCAGTACTTTTTATGCAACCTTCAACAGTTTAGTCAAATTGTGTACGTTAGGACGAATACCAATAGAGAGTTGGAAGTTTTTAGGAAATATGAAAGTGGTGAGAGAGAGAAAAGGAGCCTACTTTAGATACAACCACTGGTTAAACAAGTGCAAAGCATATCGTGTGGATTACATATACTAGCGCCTATTGATATTATTCATGTGTTTGTTTTTCGGAATTTTCTCTTGAAGCTTACTAAAGACTATCTGCCCACAGCCGCCCATAATTTTGAACAAATAGTGGAGAGGGATGACAGCATCCACGGTCCACTCTTGGGCTATACCTTTCTTACCTAATAGTGGGTTTTGACTGTCACTGGCATAACGTATCCACGTGTACAAAGTGCGGAGCGCGTTTTTGTGGCAACGGGACGCAAACCATGGACCATTGGATTCACAGTCTAGACTCTAGACCACTCGTTTATACTCGACCCCATTATTAACACGCAGTTTTTGGAAGGTATTAGGCCTATAACTTTCATCTCGATTATAAGTGACTTAGAAACTTGGTAATATTGTTTTTTCTTACACTTTGGCAAACACTATGCAATATATGTTGTACAGAAATGGAACTCCCGAAATACTCATTATTTAAATTTACTTTTGGCTTGTCTTACCATCATACTTTAAAAACCTGTATAAGGACACTTTTTCCCCCTTGACTGGTAGCGATCGTGCTGCCATCTAAACTCCTTAATACTGATTAAACGAACAACATATAATAATAATAATAATGAAAACGTCCGCCTAAATAATGACTGTTTTACTTAATTTAGTAAGAAAATGCATAGTTACATTACGTATGATTGTAATGTTTTTGTTGATACATGTTGGGAAAGCATTATTTAGTTTTTGAAATTCAGCTGTGCTCTTTGATTATTGAAGCAAAGTTTTAAGTTCACATTAGTTACAAGATCAAAAACTAAGAAATAGTGTGTGAATGACCGCTGGATACAGTAAACATACTACCAGAACCACTTTCTGTGAAGTTGAATATCTTAAATCCGAATACTCTGTCAAGAAATGGCAATCTACCCATTGACCTTGCACGTTTCTCGAAATATTTACGTAGTTAGACCGGTTGCCTTCTTCTTTTTTAAACTGTAGTTGTAGTCTCATTTATCTTCTATACATAGCGCCATCTATGTTATTAATAGACCGAAGTATTTCTCTTTGTTTCCAATAGATGGCAACACGAACAAATTTGATTCTTAAATTATGTTGCAAAATGCATTTATCGTTAATGAAATACGTGAAGCAGTTAAATTTCTGCATCCTCTGTCTGGTAATATAACTAAACTATTTATAATTATCTGTACGAGATAGCGCCGAACGCATCAGGTTAATTCTTGAAAATATTGACTATTTGAGAAAAAAAAAAAAAAAATAGTGCCTTAGATAAAACGATGTATATTTTCTTTCGTCTGTGGCTGGTTCTTAAACCAAACTGTATTCATTATTTCTATTAGATATTGCTATTTAATAACATATATCAAACTTTATTATGTTATTGAATATATACACCTACTCAGGCTATTGTTATTCTCAACTTTTTTTCGGTGAAAAGAAATCCAGTCAATCTGTATAACATGTAATACTAGTTCGTGGTCCAGCAGTAAGGGGTGAAAAATATTGATATCAGACATTTATTTAAAACATCTTTTTTCTTAACATCCCGCTTCTATTTTCTTGCATGGCCAGGTGGTTAGAGCGCTTGACTCGCTATCTGAGGGTCGCGGGTTCGAATCCCCGTCCCACCAAACATGCCTACCCTTTCTGCCGTGGGGGCGTTATAATGTGACGGTCAATCCCACTGTTCGTTGGTAAAAAGAGTAGCCCAAGAGTTGGCGGTGGGTGGTGATGACTAACTGCCTTTCTTCTAGTCTTTCACTGTTAAATTAGGAACGGCTAGCCCAAATAACACTCGTGTAGCTTTGCACGAAATTCAAACCAAACTATTTTCTTTTAGTTATATGAATGTAGCCCAAGAACATGTCCAGAAATAATCTTGGGAATATTTGTAGCTTAATTTTGCATTAGCTGTAAAAGTGGAAATTCCTATCGTAAGTGTAACATTATCCATCCTTAAACATATTAGTACCATTACTTGTATTAGGTGTAAAGGCGGAAGTTCCTCTCGAAATTGTATCGTCGCCCGTCTCTAACTAAACTTGCGATCGTTTTATCAGTTTAGTGGAATAATGACAAGAACAATTTATATCTCGTTTTTTTTTCGGGTAATTTTCTGGGTTTTTGGTTTGTACCTGGAGTGCCTATAATTTGTTTTATTAATGTTATTTTATTCTAGAATTAGATAATTTTGACGAGAGAAATCTATATATAATCGAAAACGTAATGGAAATGTACTTAAGGACTGACTGATTATCCATCAGTGTGGGGGGGGGTAAGAAAGTGGTTAGTGCGATTTTTGAAGAAAAAAAAGAATACAAATAAAGAAACTACTAAATAAAGAAAAACAAACTACAGATAACACTCCATCATAGATATTATCGTAGCTGTTGTATATTACTATAGAAAAAAAAATATTTTCAGTGGGCATATATGTATCCACACACGTGTACTGTAGAGAATCTTACACTAAGTTTAGCTTATTTTTCTTTTCTTTTTATGTGAAGCTAAACAAAGGTTTAACTGCACACAACCACCCTTAATTTCGAACTGACAGAGCAGAGGGAAGGCAGTTAGTTAATAGCACCCATCACCAACTCTGGGGTTAGTCTTGTCTGACAAAAAAGTGGAATATGACCATTATTTTAGCGCACCTACTGGCCCAAACGGTGAAGCACGTTTTTGTGAACTATGAACCCTTGTCTGGGCACAATCACCACTAGGTCACAACAGACACTTTCACTGACACCACATGCAAAGGGCATCATTAAGGCTATATATAAGACCCTAGTATATATTAATTGTATAATTGCTTATTGAATCTTTTGTTCTGACCACTTGGAAGGACAATTTTTGTACATTACACTGTAGTAAATGTGGTGAGATTGAGATTTCCTTTTACCATTTTGTTAATATAATAAGACTGTTAACTCAAAAAATATTCCATCAAAAGAGTATAATCAACATAAGTTATTCAAGTAACAAGCTTCTACAGTAGTTAAATAATGAGTAAAGAAGAGAAGTTCTGATGCTTTCTTCTGGGTATATTTGAGAATAACATAATATTCACTTCTGAAGAAGGAAGGTTTACTTTTTAAAAGCACTCAGATTACACAAGATTGCTTGTGTTAAGATACAAAAAAGATTGTTTATTTGGACTAGTTTTGGTTCCTAGAATTTCTAATATCACTGTATTGTTGCTTTATGATTAAATATATATCTTAAAGTGCATCCTACCTGATATTCAGGCATTCGGGAAACAGAGAGTGAATGAGTTAAAACTGATTAATGAGAATACTATCAAATACTATGTTTTGTGCAGGAGGAAGAAGAGACCAATGCTAAACTTTTCTTGGCTGTGTACAAAGATTCAGAGGAAATGAAGTTTCTTCTCAAGTGACTAATACCTTTAGATTCTTGACAATGGCATCAACTAATCTTTGTATCATACAGAAAAGATAGCTACACAAGTGTGACAAAATCTCACTAACACTTTTGAGTTAAACATGTAGTATTTTCTTAAGTTTTCTTGGACATAGATGATTTGATCAACTTGGGCATTTTTACTAATGTAATTTCATGAATCCTGACATACACCAGTATGCACATATGTATAGGAGTACAACACACAGATTTTGTCAGTTTGGAAAAACATACTTCACTAGTTGTAGAGTCCAACATGGAAAAATGTATGAAATTAATGTCATCTTTAGAAAAAAGTTTGAAAAGTTGGTAATATTTTTCATACATAAAGATAAATATTCTCCAGAGTTACTATATGATGAGAAACAAGAGGTATAAATTAGTCTCTTTTAATGATCTGTCCTTGTTTTCTTGGCACACATGATGTATGTATGAATTTAATAAAATGAACATGGGTTTCTGGTCACTGCTAAGCCAACAGAGGTCAAGAGAGGAGTCAACAGCTTGTGAAGACAGATACAACAAAGATAATAACTGCAGTCCTTACTCTGTCAACATTGAATGGTTTCTACTACAGAGATTTAATCATAAACTCGTAGCTACAGCTTACAATTTGACTTTTTCAGGTTTCTTGTGCCATTCCATTAGAGTGCCATCTGGAGTGCAATATTTCATTATACCTTAGAGCTGGGTGCCTCAAGGAGAGCAGATTCAACCACTGAACGGTGGCAGACAGGATCTACAATTTATTTCAGATTGATATAAATTCTGCCTAAACTCAGGCAGCAGAAGGAATGTTTTTTAGATTTTATGTTGGTAAAACTTTTGCATTCAGTAATTTTGAGGAAACTTCAGAGCATTGTTGGCTTGTGGGTTTAATCAAACATCACCTGACCCAATCTGAAACCTAGTATCTTGACCTTTCACAGAATAGAAGGACCAATATTGACCCCATTGACTTATATAGAATTGGGTAGTCATTTAAGTGGTCAATTGTATTTCATATTCTGACTTATGCAGATAGAATTTTTAAACTATTTTTGTGGTAGACATTCTGAATTTAGATATTAACTTAACTGTGGATCTGGAGGATTAATAAAAACTATATTGACAGCTAAATTTGTTGATGCTGATGCACCTTCAACTTCAATACTAATGAACTTGAATCATCCCTTCTTGTCCACTGTTTTATGGATCATATCACTCCCTCTCATTCACTGTCTTATGGATCATATCACTCCCTCTCATTCACTGTTCTTATGGATCATATCACTCCCTCTCATTCACTGTCTTATGGATCATATCACTCCCTCTCATTCGCTGTTTTATGGATCATCTTCTTATCAGAGCATAAGGGGTGGTTGGGATTTTGAAGAAAGCAGGCAACAGATCAACTCCTGACTTCCTGGACCATCTACAATTATCTCACTGAAAGTTCACAAACCTTTGGTGGATTGGGAGCCTCATTCTCTACTAAGACTGACAACCTAACACTGTCTATCTTACGTACTGAGACTACTGAATAGCCACAAAGTGAGAATTCCAGAAAATAAGTTGTGTAAGAGAGAGAGGGTACTATCATGATAAGATCAGTGCCTGCCTTTGATTGAACCATTGAAGCAGTAGTTAGCTGAGCAGAAGGATGGACTATAAGTTACCAAATATTCTGACTGAGGCTTCCTGCTTACTTGACCAAAAAGTTGTATTGGTAGATCCTCTATCATAAATGGCTGCAGTGATAATCAAAAAGCATCTGGAATTGTCCAGCACAGCAACACCACCAACCCTGCTTACAGGACTGCAAGACCTAACTCTGGAATCTCTGACATGTCAAGAATGAGACCTGGCCTTTAAAGAAGTGCGAGTCAATGAGACTTGCATTTTATAATATTTTACTTGCTAGACTAATTGTCTGGAAATACCCTATTAGAGCTTTTCGTGCTGGTGTTCAAAGGTAACTGTTTGCTTTTATAAAGCTGTATATATTGGCTATACGTTACCCAATGAAAGTAATAAGCTACTTATTTCAATATAAACATCCAAAACAATGTTTAGCTTTTGTTAACTTTGTCATATATCCACACAGTCCACACTACAAAGAAATGTAGAACAATTGTTTTGGTAATGCTTTAAAGTGTATGACATAGATATTCAATTGACTTGCAATTGCATATGTGTATCACATTTAAATAATCATTATTGATATTCGAGGGGACATTTAACAACAATTAAACCCATTTCCATTGAGGTTCAAGTAACAAAATGTAATGTAAATGCAACTGATGAGGAATTATATTTTTAATTGATATTCAATTAATACTTAGGAAGAATTAAATATATTTTTTGATAAGGATGTCCAATTGATATATTTCTATTTGGGTAACTTAATCAATAACAAAAGGGAATTTGAAAACTAACAGGTGACTAAAGATCAATGCAGGGCATACATTAACTAGTGACGGGATTCTTATTTTAATGGATTTAATTGTAATTAAATGTTAATTATCAATAGTGATTAATTAAATGTGATATACATATCAAGTAGCATCTCAAGTAAATATTTATTTGTGCCATCCAATTTAAAACATTACCATTATTTTTATTAGTTTTGGCATTCGTTTGCACATTATTAAGAATTATAGCCTTCTTTGCAAGTGGTTGTTGTATCTTAAAAACATTAAAGATGAAAGAAGTCTTGGTGATGTTTTTACACAATGTGTTCTAATGAACAGCCCCCCTCCTCCTTGCTGAAGACCCTTTCTACTACCACTGATGTTGAAGAGAAGGGGAATGTCTTCTCATACAATGAATGAAGTTCAGAAAAGATGGCATTTTCCTTCAAACTTCTACAAGGATTTTGTTGTCCTAATAGTGATGAAAACATTTTTAAAGCTGATAAATCAAGAGAATGGATTGTTTTAGGCTAAGGACTGAGAATGTTACTAGTGCCTTGCATATTATGCAAAAAAGAGCTGAAGGAGTACTTTTCTGTGTCTTCACTGTGATCAGTCTTACACACAACAATGCTATTAGCTGCACATTAAGTTGCTTCTTTCAAAACAGTATCAATGACACTATTCCTTAAGGCAGATTTCACATCTTTTGATCCTGGATTGGATCCAGAACATTAGGCTTGAGATAAATCATGTTGTAAGGCTGTTTTCACAAACAAAATCAGTGTGTGAAGTTACTTGGAGAGATGCTGTTGAGACCATATAATTTGATCTCAGGATCCCATCTCTGCTTTATACATAACTTACATGTGGTGTATATAGCATATGCTCAACATACACACAACATACACAGCTTATACGTACATCATTTGCTTTCAGTATACACAAGTTACACATCATATATACAACTTACATACAATATACATAATTTATGATCACCTTACATACCATATACATAATTTACATTTAATGTACATAACTTATGCTCAACTTAAACACTATATACATAACATGCACCATATGTGCAACTTATACATCCTTAAAGCAAGAGATCTTTTCTTGGTTTTGATTAGCCTTGTTACTGAGGAAGGGTGGGATTTTCTCAGACTGGTCCAATTCAGTGACAAGTAGTGAAATGAATGATTGACTGGTCTTTACCTTTCTTTCTCTTTGTCCCCCGGTGTAATAGTGGTAAGTCTTCAGATTTACAACACTGAAATCAGGGGTTTGTTCCCCCCTCAGTGGACACAGCAGATAGCCTGATGTGGCTTTTCTATAAGAAAACACACACACATCTTTTTTTTCTCACCAAAATTCACAAGTTGGTTAATGAGAGAAAAACATTTACACTTTGTTTTTTGTTATTGGTTCCATTGAATTATGAGTAATGTATGTCAACATGGAAATGTCAGACGGTGAGTCAAACCTAAGATGATCTTATAGTTAACAGTTTTTATGGAGCAAAAACATTAAAAACAAAATAATACATTTATAATTTAATGGTACCGTACACCTTACATAAGTTTTTTTTTTTATAAGTTTATAATGTCTCACATCAAAAAATAGATAGGAAAAACATTATTTGTATCCCAAAAGTAATAGCAATGATGGTTTTTTTGGCTTTAGATATGAATTATGTTTCAATGTAAATGTATGGAATGTTTCAGTTCAAAACACAAGATCTCTTAAAGTAAAACATGCTTTTAAAGTGAGGTTAAAATTGTATTTTCCTATGTTTTTTGTCTCTTTACATTTTCACTCTCACAAGTTGTCTTCTTTAAGTACTAGTAACATTATAATTATCATTTACCAAGTGTATTTAATGTAGAATTCATTTCAAATACTTAAAGCTAATTTTCTTCGTTTTTTTAAAGGATTTTTGTTTACACACATGGTCATTGAGTGTGAATTCTGGTTGCTTTTGTTACACATCGTTGTGGTATTTTGAATCTAAACCGGTTTCCCTATAAGTATCTGTAAGTTCCCCATAAATAACAGATTCAGACAGGAAATAAGGGGAGTAAGATGTGTAGATAACTTAAACTGAGTTCCTGTAAGTGTGAGTAATAAATATACTGGACAAAATTCACAAAAGTAAAACAAAATCTTTATTAAATAAGAAATAACAGAAAACACAGCAAGCATACCCACACAGACAATAAGACAGTTGATCCAACTAGGATGGTTCTTAGATTTCTCTCCAACAAGATCGACTACTGTAGAAACTAAAAACCGTGATCTTCCAGAAAATATTCTCTCTCTCCAATCACCTAGCAGAACTCTCTCCAACTGCATAAAGAAAACACGATCAAATTTTATGTAAGCTCATTTTCTTTATCCAGTTTACAGCGTCACCTCGTGATTTTTAGCCCTCCACAGAATTGGTCGGTTGTGGCTTTTAGTGACGTCATCATCGACCAGCTATCAGATATCACAACGTTAATCATTAAAACCGGATCCTACCTGTACTATTGCAATATCCCGTAGGTAGACGATACATCAACTATTAGAGCATTAAGAAAGGAGAGTGACTGGAATGCTTTAAACTTAACTCTTCTTGGGCCAGCATGACAGTATGCAAACCTAAAAACCGAAACTACATGATACGCCCGCATATCACATTGTAATGAATGGTTAATTTCCCTTAACATACCATCAATGTACATGGTTACTTGATGTCTTCTTACATCGACATTAATCATACCTAAGTACCATCAATGTATATGGTTACTTGATGTCTTCTTACATCGACATTAATCATATCTAAGTACCATCAATGTACATGGTTACTTGATGTATTCTTACATCAACATTAATCATACCTAAGTACCATCAATGTACATGGTTACTTGATGTATTCTTACATCGACATTAATCATACCTAAGTACCATCAATGTATATGGTTACTTGATGTATTCTTACATCGACATTAATCATTCCTAAAACATATCTGGTATTTTGCTGTAGTTGTTGTATGTGAACGTTTATTTTAAATCTATATTTTAATTGAAATTGTTTTTTCCATCTTTGAAGGGTTTTTATTTTTGTTAGTGCTAACATATTTAGATGACTGTTTGTATGATAGTTTGTGGCCAGGAGTTGTAATATTTCATTCAATTTTGTCGGATGACATATTAATTTCATATTGGTATTAAACTTTAAAGTTCATTTGAAGATAAAGGAGTAGACAGTTGTGGTACCTCATATTTCACTCTTCCTGAATATATATATATATATTTAATATAAGAAAAAGGATTTTCTGGAGATCTAACTTGTAATAGTATATATAAATCCAGTTGAGGTTATGCTGTTCCAACCTTAAGTGTCGTTTACTGTAACAGGAGTCGGCCAGTGATGCTATCTGCTACAGTGCACCCCTCATTGATGTATGTGCACGAGGCTACTTCATGCCTTAGGATACGTGTGATCCAGTTATGTCATTAGTCAGCTACAGAGAGAATGTGGATCATGAAAGCTTTTCTCTCTCTCTCACTCTTTTTTTTATATTTTATTTTCAGGCGAATTCGTTTCTGACACTGAAAGAGGCAAGGCTTGTTGTAGAAGTCTAGTCGTTGTTCCTAAACATATAGCCACTGGTCATGGTTGCTGATAATTTTCCATTTTTACTATAGCCTACAGTTCTTAAGTTCAGTTTGAAATAAAATTTTATTCCTCTTTATTTCAATAATTTCATTTTCTATTTCAAATATAACAAATCAATAGTCCTATCCACCAGACGATTGGCCTGTGTTTGTGTCTAACATTTGTTTTTAATTTACACATCTCCTTCACTTTGCTACATTTGCCTTTCCAAGTATTAAATTTGGAAGTTCTTTGATGTGGTAAAGATGGGGTAACTATGTGTATAATAATGGTTGGAGACGACTTGAATGGGTAATGAAGAAAAATTTTAAAATAAGTTTAACATAACAGCAATTGTACAACGTTTCGACAAGATTTTGATGATGACAAAACCTTGTCGAAACGTTGTAC
>NW_013668189.1:75576-78327 GCF_000517525.1 Limulus polyphemus | reverse complement strand
AATACTGTTTATTTTATACTCCAGGTACTTGTAACAACTGAATACAATTTATTTGATCCTCTAAGTAATTGTAACAACCGAATACTGTTTATTTTATACTCCAGGTACTTGTAACAACTGAATACAATTTATTTGATCCTCTAAGTAATTGTAACAACCGAATACTGTTTATTTTATACTCCAGGTACTTGTAACAACTGAATACAATTTATTTGATCCTCTAAGTAATTGTAACAACCAAATACAGTTTATTTTATCCTCCAAGTAATTTTAACAACTGAGTGTAGTTTATTTTATCCTCCAAGTACTTGTAACAGCTGAATACAGTTTATTTTATCTTCCAAGTACTTGTAACAACTGAATACAGTTTATTTTGTCCTCCAAATACTTGTAACAACTGAATACAGTTTATTTGATCCTCTATGTAATTGTAACAACCGAATACAGTTTATTTTATCCTCCAAGTAATTGTAACAACTGAATACAGTTTATTTATCCTCCAAGTACTTGAAACAACTGAATACAGTTTATTTTATCCTCAAAGTACTTATAACAACTGAGTGTAGTTTATTTTATCCTCCAAGTACTTGTAACAGCTGAATACAGTTTATTTTATCTTCCAAGTACTTGTAACAACTGAATACAGTTTATTTTGTCCTCCAAAAGCCAGGAACTGACGGCAACAATGGAATTGAATTACAGACAGAGATAGAGACGGACAATTGAGTCGGGCGCGTGAGTCGTTCGTTGTGAATTATAGCGTTTGTTATAGCGTGACTGTGGAAATTAAGTGCATCGCTAAAGTTTCATCGGAAAGAATTTTTACGGAAAATTAACAAACTAGCGACCAGAGACGTAACAGTACCAAATATAAGCGTATCTACGTTTATTTTTGGCAGTGGCCTAAGTACGCCTTCGCTGCCCCCGTAATTGCGGGAAAGCTCGAGCCTGACAATCTTAATAATTGCCGATAGGGGGAGAGACATAGAATTTAATTTGTTTGAACTAAAAAACAGTTGCGCTACTCTAGTATATTAAAAACATTTACAGAAAGGACAGAGCAAACTGAATCCATACACTGACATCCTCAATTAGTGGTCCGTCTTATCATGATGGAAATGTAATAATTATAGTTCCATCATGCGCACCACTACTACGTACTTCGCTTTCACCAATGCATAAACTAACCGGCTCGAAATTTGACACGCGTGTAATCCGAAAATAATAACTAGATACAATTTTAAGTTTGCTTTAATTTTGAATTTTCAGTTAAGTTAATAATATCAATCACCTAGAACTCTAACTACAATTATAGGGGAATAAATATGTAGGGTTCGAGTTGATTTTATGCTGGAGGGGGGTAGGGAGGGCATTTTTTGTATTTATGCAACTGATACTTGGTGATGCATTTGAATATATATTTTTTATCTTATACATTCAGAACAGGTTTTCATTTTTTTCCCGCTCCTGACAGATAATGTTGATCTTCCAGTTCTCAGTACTAAAGCACTCGCTGAAACCATGCCATTTTGGTGCAGGGAGAACTTCCTTTCGTTGGTAGTAGATTACTAGTTGTTAGTACTAGAGCACTCGCTGAAACCATGTCATTTTGGTGCAGGGGGAACTTCCTTTCGTTGGTACTAGATTACTAGTTGTTAGTACTAGAGCACTCGCTGAAACCATGTCATTTTGGTGCAGGGGGAACTTCCTTTCGTTGGTACTAGATTACTAGTTGTTAGTACTAGAGCACTTGCTGAAACCATGTCATTTTGGTGCAGTGGGAACTTCCTTTCGTTGGTAGTAGATTACTAGTTGTTAGTACTAGAGCACTCGCTGAAACCATGTCATTTTGGTGCAGGGGGAACTTCCTTTCGTTGGTACTAGATTACTAGTTGTTAGTACTAGAGTACTCGCTGAAACCATGTCATTTTGGTGCAGGGAGAACTTCCTTTCGTTGGTAGTAGATTACTAGTTGTTAGTACTAGAGTACTCGCTGAAACTATGTCATTTTGGTGCATTTTGTATTCAGTTGTTACAAGTACTTGGAAGATAAAATAAACTGTATTCAGTTGTTACAAGTAGGTCTTATATACAAGAATACCACATATCTTGTAAACACTCGAGGCTTCACGAAGGGACACGAACGTTCTAGAAGCTCATGACGTGTTACCAGTGTCATGTGACTTCCGCTGTCGTAACAGTACTAATGAAATTTAACTAGGTAGTAAGTGCTAACTTAAAAACGTACTTTTCTTACGTTATTCTTTTTTTTTACGTAAGAAACTAACAAGGTTATTTCATCTGATAATTTAGCTCTAATAGTAAAATATATGTTTTATTTGAAAAAACAACAACAAAAAACAAAGTTTTGTTCAATACATCAATAGTAGGCCTAAGCGAGTTTGTTAATAAATAACTTGCTATTGTAACGTCAAGTATTACGTACCTATAGACTTCTGAAAATAATCTAATTCATGCGTACACATGGGTTATAGATGACGAAATACATAAATAATAATAATACCAAAGATTGTTGTTTTAAGTTAAACACAAAGGTATACAATGGGTTATCTGTGCTCTGCCCACCACGACTATAAAATCTCGGTTTCTAGCGTTGTAAGTCCGCAGACATGCCACTGTACCAAAAAATGACCTTGCCTCTTGGCAACAGTGTGGTAGATATCTCAAGGTTCGATTAGAGCATACACAGTTAAAATTCAATGACGAGGAACCCACTTTGAGACTAATAAT
>NW_013668189.1:74108-75543 GCF_000517525.1 Limulus polyphemus | reverse complement strand
GGGGAACTTCCTTTCGTTGGTACTATATTACTAGTTGTTAGTACTAGAGCACTTGCTGAAACCATGTCATTTTGTTACAAGTTGATTTTTATGTGACCGGCAATAATTTCAAGTATGTCAAGAAGATTTGCTAGGGTCGACTCTACAGTCCGAAAGTTTATTTAATCGTCTAAAAATTCACTAGTCCGAAGGTAAGTAATATGTAAATGAAAAATGAGTATGCAAGCAGGAACGTCTCCCCCACCCACCCAATAAACGTAACATTGGTTTCAATGCTGCCTTACGATAGTGTATAAATATCAGATTATACTTTATTAAATTGTAATAAACAGAAATGAACTTACACGGGTTTTGTATACGGTGTTCATAATGGAAACTACAACAAAACTTGCAAATTTAAACAAGTTATTTGTGTTTTAAGTAAATTAAAAGAAAGTTTAAAATAATAAATTCACCATTTCCTCCAGTGTGCCAGAAGAATATCTTTTCTTCTTGAACATTACACGGGATGGGTGAAACTTGTTGGAAGTATTACTTGGATTTGACATTAAACCACAGGATGTGTGAAATATCTTGGAAGTATTATCTTACCCTGATATGAGAACAAGGGGCGGTGAAGCATTTTGGAAGTATTATCTTACTCTGGTATGAATACACAGGGTGTGTAAAGCATTTTTGAAATATTATCTTACCCTGGTATGAATACACAGGGTGTGTAAAGCATTTTTGAAGTATTATCTTACCCTGGTATGAATACACAGGGGTGTGTAAAGCATTTTTGAAGTATTATCTTACCCTGGTATGAATACACAGGGGTGTGTAAAGCATTTTTGAAGTATTATCTTACCCTAGTATGAGAACACGGGGTGTGTAAAATATCATGGAAGTGTTACTTTACCCTGAAATTAGAATTAGTTTTTGTAACCACCTGGTTAGCTATAACATTTCGGAGCCACCTTTGGTAATGACTTTAAATGTTGTTTCCAGGTTACCAATCCAAACTACTAAACGTGTGGATTCAAACAAGATAAATCTGTGACTAAATACGTGTAACCACTCCTCCACATCGAATATGTGTATCCTGCACGTTTGTTATCCCCAGACACCTTCCTCAACATAACCTCTGTTATATGCTCATGATAAACTCTTCAAGTTTCCCACGTAAATGTTACAAGTTTTCACCTGGCGTACATGTACCTATTACAATGTAGGAGGCAAAATTTATATTTACTTTATATCCCAAATCATTTGGTATCACAAGTTGGAAAAATCTTCTTCTTTTTTTTTTACAGGCACCTGGAGGATAAAAATAAACTGTATTCAGTTGTTACAAGTATTTGGAAGATAAAATAAACTGTATTCAGTTGTTACAAGTATTTGGAGGATAAAATAAACTGTATTCAGTTGTTACAAGTATTTGGAAGATAAAATAAAC
>NW_013668189.1:70938-73108 GCF_000517525.1 Limulus polyphemus | reverse complement strand
TTTTATGAATTTTGTGACTTCTTTGTTCAATTCTGTATATATATATCCGTGTCAGTGTAAATTACTTACACTTGATGATGACAAAACCTTGTCGAAACGTTGTACATTTGCTGTTATGTTAAACTTATATTAAAGTTTTTCTTCATTGCCCATTCAAGCCGTCTCCAGCCACATTTATGAATTACTTATTTATAGACTTTACTTGAACACTACAAAAAAAAACCGCCAGTTGCTTTCTGTATATGAGCAAATATCGATAACGTTTGAGGAGGTAGGTAGCAAGGCTTATGTAAATTACTGTAATTGGGTACGTATTTGAAAGTTTTTACAACGTCTAGACAGAGCCGTCAGGGAAAGCGAGGAGCTGCAGCATTATATGTATGTATTACTGTTTCGAACGAAGGTCGTCTCAGATAAGGGGCCCTTGACTTTTGCGCAGTGTGTGTATGTCCTACTTTATTTTTCTGTGTTGTGTTGCTTGTTAGATAACCATCTGCAATTCTGCTGCAGTGCACGTGCGTCAGTTGCAGCGTGATTTCTGTCTATTAATCAGGTAGCTGAAATACCAGCCAGTAATATGATAGTTCACTTTTTATATCTTATTGAATCCACATTCAAATATTACTAGACGTACTTGTGTAGGGTCCCTATTTTAATATAGCTTCAAATTTCTCCAACAACTTTCAAATCTTCCATACATATATCACAGTAAGCATTTTGAAATATAACAAAATATCAATTGGATTGAATATGTACATTAAATTAAGTGTACCATAGGGTCGCCGAAAGTGTTCTGTTTCAAATGTAATTAGAAACAAAGTCAAGAGTAACACGAATTTCATATGTCATGCTGTGTTGTAGCCTACAGAGTGTATAATTATTCTCGCGAACCATGGCACGCGCACGTTTTACTGATGTCACGACAGTACAAAATGCAACATTAAACATTCCTTATGTTTCGTCATTTTGTGTCTACTGACTGACTGACAGACAACACATTTCTGTATATTGGTGCTAGTGTTTAAAACAGGTGACCCCACCAGGCGGCCTTCTTTAGGGGAAATTAAATCGAAACTGTTTTCTAACCGTTAAAGGTCTTCACAGCAGTTTGTTTTAAATGCGTTTCGCGAAACATTATTAGTATAATTCCTTATAACCATCTGACGTTGCTTGTCTTAAGACTACGTATATGACTGTAATTAAATAACGCAGAGTGTGCTTTTCCTTCTGCAATAGAACCTGAAATTTCAAAACTAAACAATTGTACTTGGTTAGGAGAGTAACAAAAGGCGGCTGTGAACAGTATCATTTATTTTTATTTGAAGACAGAACTAGACAAAATTCAAACAATAAACTGAATTTTATCTTATGAGCTGCGGCTTATTAAATCTTCCTTTACTTAATCCTAGAACTAACGCTGATGTCCCATCGGATTAAAAACAAACAAGAATAAAAAAAACAAAAACAACGCTTTTTTAACTGTTTATCTACTAAATTTCTTGTGGATCCATGGCTTTGTTATATGATCACTAGTTTATATAAATAAACGTCAATATGTGTGTGTATCTGTTCCTTATATGTTTCCACATTTCTGGATCAATCAACACCAAAATTTAAATAGTGATACAGGGTGACATAAGGAAGGTCGGGGGGGGGGGTACATCGAGTACACCCCCCCATCTAATTTCGGGAAAATTACCAAATCAGCACAACTTGACAAAGTGATACAGAATGACACGAGGAAGGTCATGGGGGGGGGGGGTTAGACCCCCATCTAATTTCATATTTATAGAATTCTTGAAAACAACATGTCTTTCTTTTCAGTATTGGTACCTTTATGTATTTTTATTACACTTTTAATGTTTATTGTGTTAAGAATAAAAATAGAAGCACGATTTCCTATCCTTTGTTATAAACGACTTTTTATTTCACCTGTCCAACGGACGGGTACTCCAGCTAGTAATACACAAGTCACAAAAAACATTTAACTAAAAATACCATCAGTATTGTAGTTAATCACCTTAATTAGTAGCGTTGTTTCTTATGTATTTATTTTACATATAAACTAAGCGACTTCACGCAATTACTTTATCCAGTTCTTTACGTTGAGCGTTGTATCGGATATAAAAGCGTTGTATTAAATATAAATATGTAGATCCCACAGGTATTG
>NW_013668189.1:64843-70684 GCF_000517525.1 Limulus polyphemus | reverse complement strand
AACTTGAGGGTCATAAAGTCTGTTCCTTTGGTGGCCTATAAATGCTAATGAACGTTATGTAAACAAGTCGGTAACTTGAGGGTCATAAAGTCTGTTCCTTTGGTGGCCTATAAATGCTAATGAACGTTATGTAAACAAGTCGGTAACTTGAGGGTCATAAAGTCTGTTCTTTTGGTGGCCTATAAATAGTAATGAACGTTATGTAAACAAGTCGGTAACTTGAGGGTCATAAAGTCTGTTCCTTTGGTAGCCTATAAATACTAATGAACGTTATGTAAACAAGTCGGTAACTTGAGGGTCATAAAGTCTGTTCCTTTGGTAGCCTATAAATACGGTCCATATTTTTACATGAAGTAAAAATGTAAGACTTCTATTGAAACTTCTCTATTTTCTCTTTTAACAAATGATGCTCTACGAGTCTCTAATACTACATAGGGAGCAAAGTGTGTATGTACATATATACTTGATAAATAAAACGATCGTAATTAGTTCAGTGGCGTAGGACTTTTTTTAAACATTAAGGACAGTTTCAACCTGGCGGTAAATAATTGAACGTAAACTTCCTTTTTTTAGGGGATGTTATAATTATTATTTTTTACTTTATTTTGCTAAATTAACTTCGATTCTCCCGACAACACGTCTTCATCGATAAGTATAATAAACCATTGGGTTACTCTGTAACTACAATTTAAAAAAAAGATCACCGACGTATATAATATCTGAAGACGTAATATGAATTTCATTGAATGCTTTTATTATAAAGTATGAGAAATTACTTCGTGGTGACCAACTATAATCTCGAAATGTCTATTAGTATATTTCCTATCGTCTATTAGTATATTTCCTATTGTCTATTAATATATTTCCTATAATCTATTAGTATATTTCCTATTGTCTATTAATATATTTCCTATTGTCTATTAGTATATTTTCTATTGTCTATTAATATATTTCCTATAATCTATTAGTATATTTCCTATAGTCTATTAGTATATTTCCTATAGTCTATTAGTATATTTCCTATTGTCTATTAGTATATTTCCTATTGTCTATTAATATATTTCCTATAATCTATTAGTATATTTCCTATTGTCTATTAATATATTTCCTATAATCTATTAGTATATTTCCTATTTATATACATATATTGAATACCACTTCTTAAAAAAAGCATATTTCGTTGTAAGTGAAAATAAACGTTCGAGAACAGGTAAACACCAGGATATAAAAAGTGAAACGAAGGTGTATGCCAGCTCTGAATTTCATTCACAACCTATAATTTCCATTCTTGTATATGATGTAATAAACGTAAAGAGAACTGTTTTCTTATTGGCTAAGTGATCACAAACCCATTTCGCCCGGCTATCTGAGGCCTTGCCCTTCGTTTTAAACATTTTAGGAATCTTTCATAAGTTGTGCAGCTCTCTGGGCCTGTGTTTGCTCGATTGCTGTACTTGTTTGTGTCGTAAACGGTGTATGTTGAAAACGTCCAGCATCTGATAAGATTTAAGAAAACCACCTTTAGCAGAAGAAAGTGGAGTCACGTGCTGTTGGGTCCCGGACTCCCAGTGCTCAGCGCGAATGGATTTTCGGCACGTGTGAAACATTGAAGCACGCGACTAGCGCGCGGTAATATCACGCTATCGTTCTTCTTACAGAGAACGCGCTTTTAGATGGTTGTGTGTGTGTGTGTATGTGTGTTGGCAGAAGATGTAATGGAGAAACTGCCTCGATAAGTGAAAAAGTTGTCGGTTCATCAAATTAGGGCACCCCATCAACGCGAATTTTTACTTTAAATTTATATAGATACATATTTTCTATATTACATCTAGAAGCTGACGGAAGAAGAAAAAAAAAACAGCATTAGAACACGATTTTATCGAAAGAAAAGTACGCGAATTAGGGAACGTTCTCGAAATATCTGTATGTAAATATGTAGTTTTTTTCTTTCAACTCGAGATTCGAACCGCAAGCTGTTTATTTCAGGTATTGTAAGATATCTTTTTGAGCAGCTCAGTATAAAAACCAAGTGCCGGTTCTTTAATTCAGTATAAACAGGAATTATAAGTTGATATTAAAGTAACCTAATGCTATTGTATAAAGTGTTGAGGAAGATGTAATTAGTTTAGCAAGGGAATATTTAAGTTATCCCTCATTTACTGCTATGAATAATGGATTGAAAAGCATTGAAAGTTTCAAGCGTTTTTGGTTATTGATTTTGTGTGGAAGTATTTCGATGATTCTAGAGTTCGAAGCAACGGGTTTGAACTGAGTGTGTAAAAACCATTCACAAATCCACAATATAAAACGACTGATTGTTTTCCAAGTTAAGAATGTCAAATAAAAGTGGATTTTGAACCAGTAGAGAGGAAATTCTACTAACCAGTCTAAAGCTGGAAAAATTTATTTTCGACAAATTATCATTACATTAATATATATATATTTCCTATGACATCGTTACTTCATTTAGGTAACACTATGGAGAATTTATACTGGTATTCTACACAAATTTGATATATTCTCCTGAAGAATCCACTCATCTATATATGTACATAATAGACGGCCGCTCCTTTTATTGTCACTGAAGAAACTTTGACTTGTCTTCAAGAATGCTGTATAGGTTCGTTTTGGGAGTATCGAGATATTGCCATTGTCATTTATTCCAGATTTAATTTTGCAGTATAGGAGCATGTTTGTTGTGTTAGTTTTGTTCTAGAAACACGTGGATTGATTAATGTTTATCAACTCAATAACATTATCTGATCCAAGACATCTGATTCAAATGTGTGATCTTCATTCAGTTAGGAAGGAACTTCATCATTAGCTTGGTTAAGGAATAACCACTTTCGTCTTATTTATAATATTCTCGTAATTTAAACGATAAAAAAAGCCTTTCAGTATGCTAAAGAAAGACCGGCCAACTTTGACCGTGACCTCTTTGCTTTATGGGCCCGCACCCACAGCCTCAAATGTCAACTGGATACAGTCATCTGGGTTTGCACAGTTCACAGGTATTCAGGCTTATATTATTTGTAATTTATATTTAAGTATCTGTCTGATACATATAGTATGCAATGGTGTAATAAATAAATAAATGGACACTGTACCAAAAGATTGAAAATTTCCAGTATGCTGTGTAAATGAATCTGATAACTTGTAAATTTAAGTAACCTAACCTGTAACCTCAATAAAAATATGAAAGTACCGTAGAATGGGGGTTTCTAAGCTACAGATAATTTTTTCACATATAAACTTCAGTTTAAGGCTTTGTTACTGAGCCTTCTAAGTTGCATTTAATTTCAATTTAAAGTTTTATTTAGAAATAATAATAATAATAATAACAACATTAATCTGTTATGGATGTCTTTTTTAATTCTGAAATTATCAAACGCTCATCTGCTTTATAGTATAGGACAAACAATCTCCAAAATTCACCAGAACTTGGGCTGATTTCTGTGGTTTGGTTTATTTGGAATTTCCATCTCTAATTTAGCACTAAAAGACTAGAGGGAAGGCAGCTAGTCATCACCACCCACCGCCAACTCTTGGGCTACTCTTTTACCAATGAAAAGAGGGATTGACCATCACAATATAACACCCACACACACATAACTGAAAGAGAATGTTTGGTGATGGGATTTGAGCTCACGACCCATAGATTGAGAGTCAAGTACCCTAATCTCCAGACCATGCAAGGCCCCAAAACTCAGTGAAACAATGGAGGGAAGGAGTTAATCTTAATGTGGACTATTGAGAGAATTAATTTCTGGTTTTTCATCGCCCATTTTGATGTATTTGTTGGTTCTAATCTGATGTGAATAACCAACAAAAAATATAATTCAATTTTTTTTATGTACACCCCTTACACTATCAACTTGACATTTCTAGTTTATGTAATCTAGATATTATAAACTTGAATTAGACTTTCGGCTGAATTTAAATCTAACAATTATGTACTTATGAGTTACGTACACCTCTAGAACCCATTCCTATTTCATCATGCGACTACTTACTCACATTGTTAAACAACAGTTGATCTAAATGGGTGAACATAAATTATCTTGACCGTCACATTATAATGCCCCCACGGCTGAAAGGGCGAGTATGTTTGGTGGGAAGGGGATTAGAACCCGCGACCCTCAGATTGCGAGTCGAGCACCCTAACCATGCCGGGCCAGAGGTAAAAGTATTCATTAGCATCAACTTTCGAATTCAGAGCTCGATACACTGACCACTAAACCACACCCGGACCCCGTACGAAGGAAACGAAAAGCTTTGTTAGGATGAATATGAACAAAATAATTTACATTTGGGAATATTTTGTATGCAAAGTTATGCCGACATAAAATATTTCATTGTACATTGCAAAGATTAACGGTCGTAGAACAAGGTACCTAACCACCGAAAAAAAAAAAACAGTTATACGTAATTCTATATAAAAGCGGTATAACTGATTGAGTTACATTGAGTCAGTATCTACACTCGCACACACACAGATATATACATAAACATTTAAGAAACGTTTTTGGGAGGACACAACAAAAGCGCCTCCTTGTTGTGTTGTTTCAATGTATTTACAGTACTTATTTTAAATGTAGCAAGAACACTTTTTAGCCCTTTCCACATTAACCACGTATCTGTTTTTATCCCTTTCCACATTAACCACGTATCTGTTTTTATCCCTTTCCACATTAACCACGTATCTGATATATATTTATTTATTCAACCACGTATCTGATATATATTTATTTATTCAACCACGTATCTGATATATATTTATTTATTCAACCACGTATCTGATATATATTTAGTTATTTAACCACGTATCTGATATATATTTATTTATTTAACCACGTATCTGATATATATTTATTTATTTAACCACGTATCTGATATATATTTATTTAACCACGTATCTGATATATATTTCATTTATTTAACCACGTATCTGATATATATTTATTTAACCACGTATCTGATATATATTTATTTATTTAACCACGTATCTGATATATATTTATTTATTTAACCACGTATCTGATATATATTTATTTATTTAACCACATACCTGATATATATTTATTTATTCAACCACGTATCTGATATATATTTATTTAATCACGTATCTGATATTTAGTTAACCACGTATCTGTTATTTATTTAAGTATTTCTTTTAATACTTTTAATCTACTCTTTTAGTATTTGTGTTCACTGCAAATATAGCCTTGTTTGTGTGTGCTTCAGTGCAAAGACTACACGATGTACTATCTGCGCTTTGCCAATTACGAGGAATCGAACCACGGATTTTAACGTTCTGAGTCCGTAAACTTATCTCTGACCCACTTGGGCGAGGTGAGGCATATATAGAGCCAGTGCTTTTAGCATGGCATTCTCATATAGCGGTTTCCAGGAACAGATTGAGGAGGCGGGGCTATTGGAATTGTAGCCCCAGGCACGGGCTCAAAAAAAGGCCCGTTATGAATTGTTGTTGTTTTACCTTAATCTTTAATCGCGATAATAATAGCCCCGATAGAAAATTTTAGCCCCAGGCCCGTCTCATCCTTAATCCGTCCCTGGCGGTTTCATATACAACTTTTAAGATTCAGTAACTAAATCCTGTACAAATAAGAGACCGTTTCTTTTCAGTGTTTAGGCAAGGAATCTATTAGCGACGAAACAATAAAACTTTCTACTTAACGTAATGATTTTTCATAGAAATTGTCCGAATCTCCCGTACCACCAAACATGCTCGCCTTTTCAGCCGTGGCAGCGTTATAATGTGATAGTCAAACCCACTATTCGTTGGTAAAAGAGTGGCCCAAGAGTTGGTGGTGGGTGGTG
>NW_013668189.1:62796-64662 GCF_000517525.1 Limulus polyphemus | reverse complement strand
CTGCTAAATTAGGGACGGATAGCCCTCATGTAGCTTTGCGCGAAATTCAAAAACAAACAAACAAACTTTTACCTGTGAACGCTATATAAAAGTGACAGTCAGTCAGTCATGTTATTTTGCTCAAGTAGGACAAAGCCCGTGTGGCGGTAGGTGCTGCTGGCTACCATCCCTTTGGTTAGCAACTCAAATTCAGGGACGGCGATACCTTGCACTTTAGCCACGTGTTCATAAGGCGCCATTTCGGATGAAAGTTCAATTTCCTTTACAAATGGCCTGGCATGGCCAGGTGGTTAGAGCAATCTTCGGGTCGCGGTTTCGAATCCCATAACCGAACATGCTTGACCTTTCAGCCATGGGGGGGGGAGTTATATGTGACGGCCAATCTTACTATTCGATTAGAGTAGCCCAAGAGTTGGCGATGAGTGGTGTTGACTAGCCGCCAACAACTCCCTTTAATCTATCTCTTCTAATTAGGGGCAGATGCCCCTCGATTAGATTTGTGGGGAATCAACAAAACAAATAAAACACAAAATATGTCGCTGTTTTATTTAGTGTCAGTTCGTTAGTAAACCCTTTTGTCAGTTCTTTTACAAGAATACCATGGTAATTTTCTAGAAATTTCTCGCGATTAAATCATCTTGTTTTACTTTTTTTTCCCATATATATGTATGTATGAAAGATATGAAACGTTAAAGCCAATTGAAAATCCTTCTGTACAAAAACGAATTCCGCGAACTTTCCAGTCTGCATAATATAATATCACATAAATATTGATATTCTTGTTATCATCATCATCTTACTTGCCTGTGCTTGTCATTGACACTGGAACAATTTTTATAACAGGGCGATAAAAACCACTGAACAAAATTTTAGGCCATGTACGTGATGGAAACCAAGCAATTGATTGTGCTATGATAAACCATTCATCTTACCATAAAGACGATCCATTATGTGTTTGTGTGTGTGTGTGTTAGCATCCATCACCCACAGTTGGCTGGCTCGATTACCGTACTTTTTTGTATGGTAACTGGAAACTGTTTGACGTTGTAGAAGGGCTATCTTGTTTTAGGATTTTTGGCCGAAAAGGGAGATAAAAACACCTTGAAATAGAGCACATTTCCACTCTTTTATAGACTTTTGGCTTTCAATATAAAGACACAAGTACTTAATCAATTAAATGAGTCAATTATTACCTTCCACAAAGCGGAGTATGCAATAAGCATTTAATGAGGTCATTAGGGATCTAATAACAAAAGAAAGAAGAGGAACATTGTCCCTTATACGTTTTTGCTTCATTAACGGGTACCTTCAACTAGTGCTAATAAAACGAAGCCAGTACGTGTTAATCTATATATTCAAAATAAAGGCTTAATTATATTCCTGGAAACGAGATTTATTAATAAGTGAAAGTAAAGTAAAGTATATAATACGTCAACCACACCTACCTGCTATATCTAGTATTGATTAAACCTTTCGCTGTTTACCAGGTCTCTTCGTGCCGGCTGTGATACATTTATAATAGAAAATTGTTTGAGAACAACTGTTATTATGTAAACTAAGTTGACGTAGCGTAATGTTTTATGGATTTTATTTTTGTCACAGCAATAAGAATTAAGGCAATGCTTTTTTAACACACATTATTTATATATTGTAACACCGTATATTATTAATTAATTATTATATATCAAGCTTACCATTAAACGCTGAGAGTAAATAAACCGAAAAGTAAACTAGTTTTTCCTGGCTGTTTCAACATCAAAACTAGGAACAAAGTTTTCCTAAAGTTCCTAGCGCCATATTTTCTCACAATAAACTACTAGTATATATCATGTAACAGCGCTTCAGGGTTAGCAATAAGTACAATAT
>NW_013668189.1:60358-61796 GCF_000517525.1 Limulus polyphemus | reverse complement strand
ATATATATATATATATATATATATATATATAAATCATTTGGCATGAATTATCGACAAACATGCAGTGTAAAACATAAATATTGTAAATCAACACTCTTCTGACACCACCACAGTTAGTGTGCGTTACCCCTGGTTTCCGCGCTCGTGGTACTTCTTTCTTATCATTAACGTTTCTCTATATTTTAAGTAGCAACGTCGTGGAAGACCAGTTGAAACGTGTAAAAATATGTTTGTTTGTTTTTTTTTACATAAAAGCACACGAAGAGCAATCTTACAGTAGATCACAAAAAATACGTTTTAACTCGCGGTTTTACATAGCTTTATAACTGACAGTAATTAATTTACAGCCTTTTCAAGCAAGATTATTCGTTCTTGTTTTGCTGTTTGGTTCATAAACTTTTATTTCAATAAGAATGATCGTGAATTAAGGGAAACGTTGTTCGTGTAATAAACTCGTTTACTTCTAATGTTTTATTTTAGAAATCCAAAGTATAAACGTGTCTGTCAAAACAGTTGTTCATCACACTGGGCTGTCTTGTTGCCGTGTCCGCTTCTGGAAATCGAAACCTCCCGCTGATAAAAGTTAAAAATTATTACAACTTGGTGTAAAACATTTTGTATTTTCAAATGAAAACTAGCTTGAAGCTGTAACTAAACAGTTATTAAATATTTCTCTATATTTGCAAGTAATAACAAAATGTAATTGATTTTTTTTTTTCAAAATGAAATTTGAATATAAGGTTCAGAAGCAGAAAAACCATGAAAAACACAAAGTTTGCAAAATATTAAGAGTCAATAAATTCTGTACTGATTTCTAAACTATACGATATCCCAAATGAAACAAAAAGTTTAGTAGCAAAACAGATATATTGGGATAAAAGCAGTCTGTAAGACACCGTTCGATCGAGGTAGGGGGCTCTTGAATGTGTCGAAACTGTCTTTGTGTCAAATGAAAAAAAAAAGTTGATTTTCTTGCAGTTGTAACTAATCGACGTGACGTTTTGTGTGCACTTATCCCTCTAACAGTTAAAATATTGGTCTATTAACAAAACAAGCTGCATGACGTATACAGTGTTCTGATGACAGGTATTAAAACTGTGAACGCAGCGTGTACACCAGCATTTAATGGATACACGTAAAACTTGCAAAAAACATTTTAATCTTATATATGTGCCTACAAATGATGGAATGCTGAATAAAAGAAAAACCAATTCCTCGCTTATTGTGGTATTTATAAAAAATCGTGTTAAATATGTTACATGTAATACTTATGTGTAAAGCTAACATGATTATGTAGTTCTACCCACAAAACAGGAATGCTTCGTTAAAATAAATCGGTAACTGATTTGAAGACACGCTAATTAACATTAGTGTCATATATTAAAGTACTAGTGTTCACAAATGTTAGACGAGTCACGTCTTCCAACAATTTTAAAGG
>NW_013668189.1:58269-60336 GCF_000517525.1 Limulus polyphemus | reverse complement strand
CCGCTGGGGGGCGTCCAAAACGAAGACAAACACAGTAATCACTGAATATGGTAGTGATCGTTGGTTTCTCCCGGTTATCCTTGAAGAACAGAGGGTATCGAAACCCGGTTTCTAACGTTGTAAGTCCGCAGACATGCCGCTGGGGGGCGTCCAAAACGAAGACAAACACAGTAATCACTGAATATGGTAGTGATCGTTGGTTTCTCCCAGTTATCCTTGAAGAACAGAAATATCGATGCGATGTAATTTAATAGCAGCTTACATTAGTAGTAGATTGGTTGCACGTTTTTTTCTAACTTCAAGTGTCAACAAGGACACTCATGTGGTCTAGCTTCCTGACTGTGTGTATCATATACAAAATTTGTGTAGACTAAACTAATGTCTAGTAACTGATACGTTTAAAATATAGGGATCGGACTTAGAGATATTGTATAGGAAACGTTTTGAGAAACTTAATATTATGTTATGGAAATATAACACATTTCAGTGCTACCAAATCTGTTATCAGTGCTAGCTCAAAGATAACCACATAACCATTGAAATCAGAAAATAAGGCGAGACAAAAACTTGTGCGATGTTTTTTTTTAACTGATTTTGGTATTTGTTATTTTCAACTTGAATAACAACTTAGGCGACACAGAGATCTCAATTCAGGTGTAGCTGTTCTAATTTAGAACTGCTGACCAGAGTGAAGGCGACTAGTCAGAAGCAACTGCCGCCTATGTAGTTGTACTTAATTGAGTATCGGGATTGATAGTCGCTTCTATAATGCGCCCACGGCTGAAAATGTGGAACATGTTCAGTAACATATCACAGAATCAAGCCTTGGACTTTCGCGCGCTAACTATCAGGTCATGCTTGGCCATTATGGACGAAATACAGTAGTTTGTATAATAATACAAAAAAAAAAAGTGGTGGTTAAAATTTTTACTGTATCTTAAAAAAATGTCTGCTATATTTTTATAAATTTCTGTTAATAAAGAAATATATCGTTAATTAGTCCTGTTTTGTGAATTATTTAGGACCTGGACTTTCCGGTAATATTTCCCCAGTTAACAGTGGTCAGGGCTCTTCTCCGGGCTCAGTGGTGACCTCTGGAGGAAATTCAGGGAATGTGACGAGCAGTTTTTCACCAGCAGGATATCCTGGCATTGTTCCACCAAGCTCCCCTGTTGTGAGTAACTCGGATTTAATACCCTAATCAGACATTGTTACGAGGTTACCAAATGTATGTTGGTATTAAACAAGAAAATAATAATAAGATAAAGATATAATTATACAGAAATTAAATTTTCTCAAGGTAATTATTAAAACTTGAATGCAGATATTATCGAGCTGTCTCGATAGGCCTCTCATGTTCTTTAATGGAAACTTTTCAACTCTCAAAATTCGAAAACAGATTAATTCATATGAAATAAAAGTTGTTCAATTATCGTTGTGAAGACCAAGAAAAGTGATGACGTAAACATAATGAGAAGGCGCATATCTTAATTATATGTGTGTGTTTTTTTAGATTCTTATATGATTTGTGTACACGTTTTTGTGACTAACGAAACGTTTTAAATTTAACATCATTTTCTCAACTGTAATTTCCGCAGTGTGAATTTTCTGTATTTCCAACAAAAGGAAACGTTTATTACAAAAGGAATCCAATGATTATGTAATTATGATTTATAAACGTTTTTGATCCCATGCATTTTCTTTATTAAAACCACTTAAAAAAGTCAGCATTTCCAACGGAATTGGGGTGGTGGTGAACAGAGTTTGAGCTTTACAAGCTAACAAACATGGCTTAGCAGTTCTTCCAGTTTTCTCCCTGAACAACCAGTGAGGTGAAAACTGAAAGATGGTTTTCAACAGCTGGTAACTCAGTTGGATAAAACATGTATTATTTAAATAGACCCGGGTCACAGGTTAGAATCCCACCAGATCTAACTTTTACTTCTTTACAAAAATGTTGCCCTCATAAGATGTCGTTCCATCCTCTGAATAAATGTTCTATAATTGATTCGCCCCCAGTGGCATAGCGGTATGTCTGCGGACTTACAACGCTAGAAACCGGGTTTC
>NW_013668189.1:39991-57349 GCF_000517525.1 Limulus polyphemus | reverse complement strand
CACAGATAGCCCACTGTGTAGCTTTGTGCTTAACTTCAAATAAACAAACTATAGTTGATTCATCGGTAATGTTTTTGTAGTTTCAAACTAATAATATTTCTAGATGTCTGTAAATGAAACATAATTAACACGTTCATGAAAGACAAAAATACCTCTGTTTGATTTCCACAAACAACAGATATAATAATTCATGGAAATAAAATAAGTTTGGAAAAGTTACTATTTTGGTGGAGGCAGGAAAAAGAATGCATTATTTTTGTTTAGAGTGAAGTAACTAAAGTTTTGATGTTAGTGGGTTTAGTAACCACACAGTGTTAGATCTTTTTAAAGGTTATTGCGTAGCATATAGGTTCACACCAGCTACATTCCAAAGGTATAACGCCTAAAGTAACGTCGTTTCTGGGCTGAAACGTGCCAGGATTACGGAATTTCTGTCATCTGTTTAGCGGAAATCACTGTGGAAATTTGGGAAAATGCGATTTTCTGTACTTAAAATGCCAGTTAAAATAATCTACATTCTAAGTCTTTGGCCAATATACTTGTTTACCAAACACCACAAAAAGTCGATTGATGACGTAATACAAAATACGATGACTCAACTACGTACAGTCAGCATTATGTAATTTTAACTTATTCGTACAAAAAAAAAAGCTGAAAACAGTAGTGTCTTGCAAAAATCCATTTTCAGTAAATTAAAGAGAAACGTGTTATATAAGGATTAAACATACGCCCTTTTAACATTGCGAGAATACTGGAGTACCGGCATTAAGTAAAATCCGTTTCAGAACATCAGTATGTTACCACATAAAGAATACAGTAACTTCGAATTGTTTATACCATTATACTTTTTTTGTTTATTATTCATCAAAGTAACTGTTGAAAGTATTCCAAATCGTTTTTACAGATTTCGTCACAGCAAGACTCCCGCTATCTTCCAACACATCCACTGTCTGGATCTAAACATTTGTGTTCAATATGTGGAGATCGAGCGTCTGGAAAACACTATGGCGTTTATAGGTGTGTATCCGCTTAGATACTTTGAGATTTAAGGTTATTTTTCTTGTGTTATGTATCCTTTTGGAAGATATTACATTCACACTGTAAAACGTATCTGGGCACGTGTCACTCGTGAAGTAGGGTAGAAATGTGTGATTAGTAAACTGATCACATGGCTAATACAGTGATATGAGGGGGCTTCACCTGTTGATTTAAATGGTGTAGGGGTAAATAGATCTTGTACGTTTTGGAAAGTGGTAGCAAAATGTACATTTGTAACCTGTTGCTAAATGCTTTGTTTATCTTAGCTAGGCTATTACATCTATGTTTTTATTTCTAGTATATTATAACAACGTATTTTATACTTTTGTCTTATTTGTTTTTGTTTTTTATAAATTTTCTTGGAACGTAGTGGATGACAAAGCATTTTAATTTTCAATGATTCTGCAAATAACCGCTTGTAAATTTATGTAGGGTTTTAAATGTTTAGGTAAAAAGTTTCTAGTGACTGCATACTTCACTGAACTTACAGAATACATTAAAGATACTGAAGTTGGTAATTAGAATGTTAACTTTCTTTGAATAACTGAATGGACAGTGGCATTTGGTGTTATAGGCACTAGCTTATACGAACACTATAGTTTTGAAAACCTTTTAATTACCCTTCTCACCTTCTGTGTCTTTAAAGTTAGTATTTATCAAATAACTATTGAGACATTACATAAAAGTTTAAATAGTATATTTAAAAAAAACAAAATACAACAACATCTTTTATCACTTCTTGGAAGTGAAAGATCTCTGTAAAACTGAAACTTCTTGGAAGTGAAAGATCTTTGTAAAACTGAAACTAAATATTTTATTAGAAGTGGGAAATTGTAGGTGGTAACAACAAAAATAAGACAATAATTTTCCTTCTTTGTGTCCTGTAGTTCAACCCTAAATTCTGGGAAGAAAAAACGTTTCAAAATTATTTATTTCAATGTTTAGAACAAAATCTTCTATAAACCAAAGCAAAGACCCGCTTTCTTTGAGTATACAGTGTGAAAGACAAAATGTGCTGATCAGTAAAAGTCGATGTAGAAACAAAAGTTAGTGAAATACAGAAGGAAACATCCACAAATTGTGTTTGGACCGGCATGGCCAGACTCGCAATATGAGGGTCGCGGGTTCGAATCCCCGTCACACCAAACATGCTCGCCCTTTCAGCCGTGGGGGCGTTATAATGTGGACGGTCAATCCCACTATTCGTTGGTAAAAGAGTAGCCCAAGAGTTGGCGGTGGGTGGTGATGACTAGCTCCCTCTAGTCTTACACTGCTAAATTAGGGACGGCTAGCGCAGATAGCCCTCGTGTAGCTTTACGCGAAATTCAAAACAAACCAAACCACACATTGTGTATTTATTGAAAAAGCATTTACTTTTTCATAAAATACATAAAAACTTTTCTTAATTTACTTGTATTTAAATTTTTATTATCAGTTATTTTGCGAATATTTAACGCTAAAAAATAATAAACTTTTATCACTTAGCTGTAAGTTACGCATGTAATACAAGGTTGTTTTATCATATTTGAAAAGTACGTAGGTTTACTATGCACAAAATGACAATCCACACGGTTGCACAGAGTAAAACTTTGGTTTATCTTATTTAATTAAAAGTTACAGCTTTTACAGTAAGGAAGAATATTTTTAAAACAGGTACAACGTTTTCACTCCTGGTGTGTTTATTGTTTATTTTGTTTGTTGAATTTCACGCAAAGCTACACGAGGACTATCTGCGCTCACCGTCCCTAATTGTCAAGTTATAGACTAGAGGGGAATTTACCAAACGACTTGCACAGTTTTACTTTCCTAACGGTAAATTATGGGAGTTTATGGATAGTCAACACCATTCACCGCTAACTCTTGGGCTACACTAGTTGATTAGTGGGATTTGATAATCACTCCTATAATGCACTTACGGCTCTGGAGTGTGAAGCATGATTTTATATTTTTAGCGGTAACGGGGCTCGAACCACGGAAACTGATCCACAGTCATGCACACTAACTACTAGCCTTCGATTGACTCTGTTGAAACTGAAGATGACTCCTACCATAGTTGCTCAAACTCAGCCAACCTGAGTAATGTTTGCATATTTTTTCTTTTTAATTAACCTTGCCATAGTATTGTTAGACATGAAATTAATCCAGAATTTTTGAATGCACATTATCCTTATTCAGATAAAAAATTTTTGACCACATGTTTCTCAATTGTCATAAGTCAATATTATTAGACTTACTGTATTTTTCTAACACTAAACCGATGTAGAATGGTTGATCTATTATGGCATATTATCCTTTGCTTTCTCTCACGTAGTTTTTTCCCGTTGACGCTGTGGTTGCTTGATCCGCTCCGGGAACAAGAAAACTAGCTTGCTGGTTTCGTCAGTTCTTGTGAATAATAGCAAAAGATAATTAAAAAAAAGAAATATGATTTAAAGAAGGAAATAATAAGTTTTAGAAATAAATAAATAATTTTGTGTTATTACTCTTACCCAAAAAACTTTATTTGTAAATGATTTAGAACTGATAATTAGCAGAATTCGCTTCATTGATCTGGTTCACGCCATAACAGTTTTCAAAAAACTAATGATGTATATAGTGCCTAGATCACTACTATGCGTGACACGTCACATACTAAGCCTGATGAATCCTTGTATTTGGCGAAATCGCTTCGTCGGCACTCGATATAACGGATGTGGTGTGGTTGACGCGTTATAACGTTTTCACCTTTTCTTTCACTCATGGTTTTTAGAACACTACATAAAATTCTCCGTATGTAAGATTAAACTAGACTCAGAGCTACATATACACAATATAATGAATTTGTTCAACTCACCGTAAAAAAACAACGAATGCCAGTCAGGTTATATCCATGAGCTTTTACTGTGCAGCTACCGTTAGGCTTAAACAGATACCACATCTTTTAAAGCATTTTTTATTAGATATTTTCTGATTCTTCTTAGCTTTGCCTATGGTGATGTTGTTAAAGTAGAGTTTGAATCAGTAATTAATAATAATGTATGAATGTATAAACAGTTAAGTCTGGTGAGACTTACTATACCAAGACTCGAGTTATGTCACTAGTTTACCACCATTTTGTTTGCGATTCTACAACAAAATAATTTGAGGCGATAACATATACAGCTGTATACGAACATTTAGAACATTACAAAATGAAACTGATTTTTAACATAATTGTTTCTTGTACTTTAACTTCTGTAGGATTATATAATTTTCCCATCTTACATATATTGAAAGTTTATATTGGCATACTAGAAAGCTTTAACCAAACTCTGTCATCTTTCTAAATAATTTTTTCCCATTTTGCTGCCACGTGTAGCGACATGAAATGATAGGGAAACGTGATAATGTTCATTTTGTATATTCAATGCACACCTTATGCTATTTTAGTGTTTATCTCTATGAAAGTGGTAATTGAGCGGCGCAATAAATAACCTACGTGATGCTAATATTTTTTAGTCTTTGTAGTTTCACTGAGAAGTAGTAGGTGCGGTCTTTTAACAGCCCATTAAAGGCCTTTTACGGGTTCCTTTGTGTATGATTTTGAAACTTATAAGCCCTTTTTAAAATAAAAAGTAGTATAGCTGATCAACAAACATTCGTAACTTTCATTTATGTTCTGCTAGTGTTTTGTGACGTATACGTTATTATTAAAGTGGTTTATTTAAATGTGTCGTGTAGTACAAAATCTTGTATAACTCTTACATGTAGAGCTGTTGATAAGGCATCGTTAGTTTTGTCATGATACAATCAGTCTTTCAACTTCTTTTAAGATCGTTTTCTAGTTCACACAGTCATAAATGCTAGCATTGACAATTCTTATATACATGAAAGCCCAAGACCTAAGTTAAAGACTGCCCATGCCGTAATTTAGGTCAAGGAAATCTCACTTTTGTATCTAGATAGCTAATGAATTAAAAAAACAACAAAAAAAAACAAATGTGGTAAGGTGAACTCACTTGCCTCTGTGTTTTAGTCAGCATCAAGGGTAAAACGATCGCTCATTCTTTTCAGTGTAGTGGGAAGGGTTGCCAATACTTTTGTAAGTAAATGTAAAAACTATCCAATTCAAGAAAATGATGAATTATGGGACGCACACTTGTTAAAAAAAAGAATTCAATACAGGTTTGTATCTATTCAAAAGAATTCAAAACATAAAAGTATATGTTAATTAGTTTTTTTTTTTTTGTCAAGACAACAGTCTTGTGAGATGCTCTTACAATTGCATAAAAAGAGAACAAGATGTATAACAGTGCTTATAAATGAGATTTTTACACACGTGGTTAGGGTCAGTCAAGCTAACTACAGTCTACAAGGAGGGCCAGGTTTAGACCTTTTGAGGCTCTAATGCTGTACTGTGATGCTAGAGACCCCATGCAATTGCATGGGTTGCACTTGCATCCCCTCTAAATTCAGCACTGTTTATACCCCCAGGGAATCATAGAAGAATACTTGTCACAGTAGGGTAGAATTACTAAATTTTACTAAAAGTGAACCTAAACAGATGATAAAGACATGGACTTTATTGACCAATAATTTGCAACTGTTTGCTAATATTTGATGCAAACATCAAATAACTATCAAGTTATTAATTAACAAGTACATATAACTTAGCTTGTTAAACTCTTACTTTTGTTGTTGTTGCCCTGTAATTGAATTACTATTAAGTAAGTGTTTACCAGCCTTTATGATTTATAGTTGAGTTAAAAAGACTTTTGATAAAGTATTATGATTCTCAGATAACACTATGAAAATACTTTACATTCTATCTCAGTATGCAATATTCTCCCATCAGAGTCATGTGACATGTTAATTTGCCTTAAAATTTAACGTTTAGGAGATCATGTATGGTGTGAAAAGTTCACTTTATCACTTGTTATATTCTGATTGACATTTTCTAGTAATGCCATAATAGCATTTTTGACCAGTTGCGCTGGGCAAAGTTTTACAGCTTAACAAATACGGCAAAACACTTCCTTTAATTCTAGCATTCACTTGAACATGAGTTACAATAATAACATTGTCATCTAGAGGGTACTGCCTTAAAATATTCATTCAGAACCATGGTAAAACACAACTGTGATATTTTAATGTCAAGTTATTGAATCTTAACACAATACATGAGGGGTGTATTACAATTTTGAATATAGTAATAATCATATGTTAATTTACATCTTATTAGAGCTTTTTAAAGGGACTCAATATCAGAACTGTTTACAGTTTTGTTACATGACTTAGATCCAGTAAATGCAAAATGCTTTATTCAGGTTAGGTTAGTTGTTTAAATCAAAAATGTTTGAAAACTATTCAAGATCACTAAGTTTGATCATTGAGAGAATACTAGAGTTACCAAACATGACACCTTCGTTGGACATAAGTCAATGTAAATTCAATATATGAATAGGAAGACTGTAATAATAGGAAGTCTGTAATAATGGCCATAACATATACATTCAATTTGATCTGTTATTATTATTATTATTGGGGTTTGTTTCTAAATTACTTAATAGTTCAAAAAAGCCATTAACCAAAATAACTCATAATGTGGATGGTGGTTAAAATAATTTTGTTTCAAACAAATTATTTCCAAAATATTCCTGTTCTATCCTCTTGCCATGACAAAATTACACTCAAACCAATAATTAAGCTGTTTAATAATGCTGGCTTGAATGGGTAATGAATAAAAACTTTAATATAAGTTTAACATAACAGCAAATGTACAACGTTTCAAGAAGGTTTTGTCATCATCAGGTACCTTCAACTTCAAATTCCATTCAGTGTACATTAATTCATTTTGTTAGCATAAGTTATGAATCATAATAATTGATAAAAATATTTTAGTAAGTATCTAATGTGTGAACTTTAAAAGATTTAGAGTAGAAACTGTGAAATTTATCTTTGTACAATAAAATATACTCTACTGATATATTAGATCTTTCTTTTTTAATTTGTGGTAGGTAGTTAGGTTTTAGAAACTAGGGGCACTCAGAAATAGATAATTTATTTTCACCCATTTAGATCAACTGTTGTTTAACAATGTGAGTAAGTAGTCGCATGATGAAATAGGAATGGGTTCTAGAGGTGTACGTAACTCATAAGTACATAATTGCTAGATTTAAATTCAGCCGAAAGTCCAATTCAAGTTTATAATATCTAGATTACATAAACTAGAAATGTCAAGTTGATAGTGTAAGAGGTGTACATAAAAAAAATTGAATTATATTTTTGGTTGGTTATTCACATCATATTAGAACCAACAAATACATCAAAATGGGTGATGAAGAACCAGAAATTAATTCTCTAAATAGTCCACATTAAGATTAACTCTTTCCCTCCATTGTTTCACTGAGTTTTGGGGCCTGGCATGGTCTGGAGATTAGGGTACTTGACTCTCAATCTATGGGTCATGAGCTCAAATCCCATCACCAAACATTCTCTTTCAGTTATGTGTGTGTGGGTGTTATATTGTGATGGTCAATCCCTTTTTTCATTGGTAAAAGAGTAGCCCAACAGTTAGTGGTAGGTGGTGTTGACAAGCTGCCTTTCCTCTAGTCTATCACTTCTAAACTAGGGACAGATAGCCCTCAAGTAACTTTGTTTGAAATTCAACACAGAAACACTGAGTTTTATCATTGAAGTTTGGTAAAATATAGATGTAGTTTATGAATTAAACTGCTTACAGATGATATAAGAACATCAGCTGTCTAGAACTAATGTTCACATAGATCATCTTAGAAAAGTTAAAAAGGTGGAAGTCACATGGTTACTAGGTCAGAACTGTAAATGGAATAAGAAAGAACTAATTATCTAACTTCTTCATTACAACTGTTACACGATGAACTATATGGGGCTTAGCATTAACATGCTACTGAGGAACATTTTCTAACAGCAAACAAATGTATTTTTTTTCACAATCATCTGTAAACCACAGTTTACTGATATTCAGCATTTTGGGAATGAAAATCCTATTTCTTTGTGAAAGCGATTCATATTTTTATTAAAATTCACTTATTAGAAAATCTAAAACAAAAACATGAATGCACAAAATTTTTTATTTTTTTTCAGTGCATGGATTGTTGTTCTTTCAAATAATGTTATAAAATATGGAATGAATTTATTTGCTTGGTAAAAGCAGGTGAGAAGTAAGCTTCATAAAAGCAGCAATATGGCAAAGGAAAAGCAAATGTATTATTGATTACTAAAGATAATCAAATAATGCACACTAAGAATACTTTTGTGCATTTGGCTTTCAACTTGTGTATTTGTTTGGAGTGAACAGATTCCTCCCACAGCCTGTTTCAGAAATTTATGAACTTCATATTTTAGTGAAGATATGATATAATTAAATGTCCAACTCAATTCTGTACACTCCACAGATAGAAAATTTATCAAACTGTTTGGTTAATGCATTAGTTATCTGAAAAAAAAAATACAATTTTGAATACTATTAGTCTTACTCACTTATTGGTGGACCCGCCTTTCACAATGGAAAGGGACAATCAAGGGTGTCACCAGGGGTGTGTGTGGGCTTGTGTTAATGAATCCTCTTTTGCCTTGGACCACAAACAAACATGACTTTTCAATTAAATCTATATCAAAATGCCACCTATAGGCCAAATATTTAAAACTAATTAGCAAGATTTATCATCAAAGATATATTTTAAAGAAACATACAATATATTTTAAATTTTAAAACGTGAAGAAATAATTTACAAAATACAAATATGACATTCTTCCATATAACAATGATTAGATGATGCCTATTTGTGTTAACACAATTTTTAGATATTCAATTGAGATATTTCTCTCTTATTGCCATTAACTACTAAATTAATTTAACATCAAACTTCATATATTAACTCTTTTTTTTTGCTTATTTATAATATTTTTAAACCACAGAAACCTGTGAAAAAAAAACTGTTCAAAAGATATTTTACTTAATGACCAGGATGCATGCAATTTTTAAAAGTTTCAAATAGCCCAACTTTTACTCTATGAAATTGTAAGAATCTAAACTTACAAAAATTTTGCATAAATAAATAAATATAAAAACGAGAAACAACAAATTATGATGTCTATTTTATATATACATCTTACACACACTTTATATATATTTACTGAATCATTATTTATGTTTATACAATCTTTTTCTGGAACATATTCAATACCAGATAAAAAAATCAAAATAGTTTTGACATAAATAAGTCACTACATGTGAAATAAAAAAATATGTTTTTAAAATAATGAATTGCACTTCATGGGCAAAAATTATAATGTTTTTAATTAATTAATGAGACCAGTAAACTTCATTTAAGAAGAAAGAAGAAAATACATTACTTTTAAAAACTTTAAATGTAAAATAAAGAACTTTGACTACATCCTTCAGTTTTATTTCATGTACTTGTACATTAAAAACAGAGAACTGGTTAAACCATAATAGCCACAAATAAACTCTTTATTACTGTGAAGAAACCCATGCTTAAAAATTAATTTCATAATCCAAAACCAAAAATTTGGAAGTCTTTAGCATTGGTTGGTTTTGTGATGTTCGTGAAGGAAGAGCACCAAACACAATAACTTCCTACTCAGGATTGTCTTTAAATGAAATATTGTATTGTGAAATTTGAGCAAATGATTATATGATGCTGATAATTGTACCAGTTCAAATTGTAATATATTTTTTTGTTAGTTACAAGTATATTTGATTTAATGATGCAAATATGAAATAGAAATAAATACTATTGCTTGTTTTTAGTGGATTTGTTTCCTTTTTGTACTTATATTTCTATTATCAGCAAACTTATGTTTTGAATTTTTGTGGGGAAATCATTCATTCTGTGGTTTGGAGGTTGACAAATGAAATAGAACTAACACAAATAATCATCTTTTAAACATAAATATGTGCTGAGTTGGTGATATTACTAAAATAGGTAGAAATAGTGCTATCTGTTAACTTCACAGTGCTTTTAATATCACTTACTCTTTGTATTGGTGGAAGAAAAAATTTTAGATATAGCCTAGACTGATGCTGTTAACCACAGTTTAACCCAGGTAAATGAGCCTCCTCACAAATAATCCTATTTTTGTAACATTATTCCTTCCATAAAAACTGGTAAAAAAGCTAGTAGAAAAAGGATGGATCAACTTGTCCAAATGAAACAAAATCAGTATTTGTCTGTTTTACAGTTGTGAAGGATGTAAGGGATTCTTCAAACGCACTGTACGAAAGGATCTGACCTATGCTTGCAGAGAAGATCGAGAATGCATTATTGACAAGCGTCAGAGAAACAGGTGTCAATACTGTCGCTACCAGAAATGTCTGGTTATGGGAATGAAACGAGAAGGTATGGTAAAAATTTTAACTTCACAATTCAGTGACCTACAAGAAAGAAACAACTGACTTTGGTACTGATCATGCAATCGTCTAAGTATAGATAAATGTCAAATTAGAGAACGACATTCCCTGTAGGGCCAAAATAAGAAAAAGATAAAACTTGTTAAGTCAGGTTTATCTGCAAATGATGGTGTTTATAAAATGTACTTTGTATCATATGATCCATCTTAGATTTATTAGATAGGTCACTTTTTAAAATTCAAACAAATGTAGAGTATTTTTACAATCTGATAAAATTCATAAGAGAAATATAGTGTGGGTTAATGTTTTTTACATAATTTTTGCAAGAACAGTTAGTGGTTTGCTGTTATTAGGCTTATGTTATGTACTTCTTTTCATTCTTTTGTATTCAGAACTTTAATATTTTTTTCATTACAAAAAAGTTTTGAGGTTGTATATATAGCTTTCAAGCACTGGTATTTCTCTTTACCTTGGTGTAATATTGTTATGACAGTGGGGATCACGTGATGCCAGTAACACATCATATTCTTGAATGTTCACGTCCTTTCCTGAAGCCTCGATAGATTACTAGATATGCGGTATTCTTGTATATATAAGCCGCCAGGAAGTGACGGCAACAATGTGTAATTGAACTGCAGACAGAGATAGATACGGACAGTTGAGTTGAGCACGTGAGACATCCATTGTGAATTATAGCATTTGTTATAGCATGACTGTGGGAATTAAGTGTATTGCAAAGTTGTATTGAGAAAGAATAAACCAGTTTTATTTAAGAAAGGACTTGTATCGCTGAAGTTTCTTCAGAAAGAATTTTTTACAGAAAATTAACTAACGACCAGAGACGTAACAATATAAAACATCTTATATGTTTAGTAACAAAATGTATATCATGAATAGCTGAGAATTGTAAATTTAATGTAAAACCATTGATGAGGATTTTCAAATGATTTTTTCCAAACTATTTAAGCACCATATTGCTTGTTGATCAATGATTTTGTTTGTTAATAATCCCTTATAACACATGAGCAATACAAACAAATTTAAACAAAATTATCATCAACAGTGAGGGCTAAATATTTTTCTCAGTAAGTGGCCAAAAGGTATGGGAATAAGTTTGAGATTCTGAAAGTGCAGGAAAAATATATGGCCATCAAAAAGGGGAATGAAAAGAAGAATTAAAAAGAAAGAAAAGCAAAGATACAAAAAGAAGAATTGGGAAGAGAAAAGGATATTGATTATTGGGTTTTCTCATTGAAGTTGTACCACAAAAGTGCTGTTGTCAACCAGTCAGATATGAAAGAGATTTAGGAGCCTCAGTTAAAGACATGGGAGAAATACTTTATTTTTTAGAAGAATATTTATCTATGTTTGTTTTGCAATTAATTATGCTAATTACTGCTAGTGTTTACTATGTATTTTAATTAGAAAATGAGTGATTTCACCTAATTTTTTGAATTAATCAGTTTTTTACACCAATGCTATAACAGACAAAAATAAAAATAATTCTAAATAAGATGCAATATGCTAACCTTACCAGTATTGAGCAGTATGTAAGAAAGCTGTAATTTAAGGGTTAAATAATATGAGCTGCCATTAGCAAAGCCAGTTTGATTATAGAGAATGTCATGTAATGGAGCCTGTGCCTTTGGTTATAAAATGTTATTATGGCTTCCTGGTTAGAAACAACTTACTTTAGAAAGTTTTAAGTTCTTCCATTTGAAGTGTGAAAATTGAAGTGAGGAAAGGGAAAATTCGTTTGCAAAAAAGAAGGTATAAGCTTATAAAGAACTGTGTAATATAAATAACTGATATCACCAAAATTGGAAAACTTTAGGAAGTGTTTTGTTTAATGTACTTGAAACAAGTATAAAAGGATGCTTATTGCCATATTTTATAGCCTTTCTTATTTTCTCATTGACACTGATATCAATAGGATTAGGTAGATTAGTTACACTGGCAAGAGAAAGAGGCTTATTTTTATGGGAGAATTTAATTATTTGTTTTTAGGTAAATCAACTATGTAAATATTTCTTCTTCATATTAGGTTGAAGAATTGTTTTGAGTTTGTGGAGCATTGTTTTTTCATTCAGCATGTGAAAGATCCTACCTTTGAAGATGTTATTTTAAACCTTGTTCTTAGTTCTGAAGAAGATATGGTTTGAAATGAAGTTGTATAAGTGCATTTGAGTATTGTTGATCATAACACCAGTAGTTTTTTGTTCTTGCTTGTATTACTATCAGTTATAGAATCAATTTTGAGTTGACATTCCATTTCTAGGAAAGCTGACTTTTCAGAACCTCCATAAAAGTATGAGAGAGAAAAATTAGTTGACTAATCTAAATGGCATTCATACTTATGAAACTTGGAATGTTCTTAGTAGTTCATTTAAGCTCACTGAAAATGAGTGTATTCATACTAAATTCTTGTACTCCAACTGAAAGTCATCCATCCATAAATTAATGAACAGGGCATTTATGATAGATGAAATATACCAAAGTTAAAATTGAGGATGCTGAAATTGATCTGATTAAACAGAAAAGTCAAGAAAGCTGTTGTTAATTCACCAAATTGAACTTGCATTAACTACAAAAAGAGAGTCAAGGATAATACTGGTCTTTCAAAAGGTTATAAGTGGAACTTTATCATGGAGAAAAGGAATGATCATGAAGTGCTCACCAATTTTTCTATAGCTTCTACTAAAGAAGGAGAAGGTCTTTCTTTAAATCTTACTTCTGTAGAAACAAAAACTGTTAAGAACTCTTGGGAAACTTTTGATAGAAAAGCTTGTAACCCTGACAAAATTTATCTTAATACTTAAAGAAGCTTGGAAAATAAGTCATTGGGAACTTTAATTGTTATTTATTCTGAAGTTTATTGACACAGAGAAAACTTCTGATAATTGAAAGATTACTAAGTGTGATTCATATGCTTCAAAAAGAAAATGTTGAGGAAGAAATAGGGGTATTCAAAACCTGTTATTTTAAAAGTGTTGAGAGAGGTGGGGAAAAAAGTTATGAAGTGTATACAAAATTGGCATTGTGGTAGTAAGCAAAGAATGAAGATAAATCAGTGTTTTTCACTTTGAAATAGACGCACAATTCTCAAAAAGGGGTGACATCAAAATTGTAATTTTTCTACATAATGTAAAGTATAGAGACAAATCTTTTATCACTTCTTTGGATTTATACCAAATTCATAATGTCATATGCAAAGACTGCTATCAGGCTAGATTGGGATGTGGAAGGATGTTTCTCATATAATAAGAGACTGCAGAATTCAAAATATTAAGAACAATTTCATGTATTGTTTATTATGTATCTTAGAGAATTGTGTAGATTGTATGGGTAAAAACATGTAAAAGTTCACTGACTGTGTTAAGATGTTGGTAAGGTTTGCTTCTTTCTCAACAAATCTTCAGAGTTTCAGTTGCTTAGAACACAGGAAATGAGTTTCAATGTGGGAAAGGTTAAAGTTATACATTTGATGTATAGTATTTTGGATACGGCTTACATTTTATATAATATGAGAATTAGTTGTCACAAAAAAGAAAAAAATTAAATGTGCTTGTTGATTAAGCCCTTTAACCTTCTGATGATTATTCAGCTGTGATGAAAAGATCAAACAGAATTCTTGAGTTCTCTTCAAAAGGAATTTTTAATTTAGGATTAAAGGTGTTACTGTAACCACAGAACAAGATATCCAATAACCTGATCACTTATGGAAGGTAAACTTTGTTTCTTCAGGGGTGAACTGAGAATTTGCAATTTACCCATGAAGAAGGGAGAACTTCCTTAATTGTGAAAATGCTCAAGTTATCAGGTTTATTATTTTGTGGCTCATTTGATTTTTTTATCCTACATGGTATTTTACTGTTGTGCATGTTATTGTAAGGATGTATAAAACATTAGTGAAGCCTCATTTGGAATGTTTTGTTCAATTTTGATCCTCTTAATAGAGGAAGAACAACATCATGTAAAGAGTACAGAAACAGAGTAGTAGAATATTCCTGGTTTAAGAAACTTGAGGTGAAGGAGAAAGCTTAAAGTTTAGAATTGTTTTCTGTGGAGTTTAGAATAATTAAGATGACTTGATTCAGGTGTTTAAGATTGTTAAGAGTTTAAATCTTTTTATTATGAGTGATCAACTTAGTTAATCTTTGGAACTCCATATGTAGATTATCATTTGACAGAATATTCTTTTTGGTAAGCATTAATACTTATGGGATTATTTGCCAAATGGTGTGGGATATTCTATTCCATTGAATGTTTTAATTGTTTGTTTAGTATATATATATATTTATATGAAGAGCTAAATTTAATTTGGTCTTCATGGTTTAATAAATGAGGAGTCTGAATGACCTTTCACTTTGCCTTTTCATATGTCCATATGACATTGTCCAGACTTGCAGTTTTTAGTCTATTATGTTATGTTTTTTGCAATATGTGCTTCCTGCTAAAACACTGTGTTTTGCCCCCAAATAATTAGTTGTTATGTGGTGTGAATTACAGATACGATACACTCAAGACCAATAAAGCACATGCACAGAATATGATGTGCAGTTTATCAGCTTATATATCCTACAGTGATTACAACAAGAATTTCCCAGAGTAATAAGATTGCACTTTGAATCTGTGAAAATGTTTATTACAGTATACGGTTCAGAGCTGATCCAATAAATATTGCGAGTGTTTGAATATTGATCATCCTTCTGGGATGTTTGGAATTTAGTGGTATACAGCACAGACATACAAGATAACTGCCTACTTTATCAAGTTCCCGTATAGAGAACAGGACTGAAGACAATTGCTTTTAATCTGGAATATCAAAATTCCCGTTATTGCAAGACTTATTTTGGTTACAAATAGTAGAAAAAGAAAGACTGAAAAGTCAGCCTTTAATGGTGCAGTGCTCGTTTTTGCGAGATACCTGTTAATTCAGGTTCTACTGTATTTAATTCTACCTTGTATCTGTGTTTTTTTTTCAAGGCAACAGTTTGTGCTAATTTGTTCAAACATCTAAAAGTGTGCTGGATTTATACAAATTACATAACATTTACAGATTTAGTGTGGCTTACTTTTTACGAGAAATAAATTTAATGCAATTTTTTCCTTGAAAATGTCACTGTTACTGTCCTTTGTGATAATTATAAAAAAGTTGTGTAAATTTAATTTTTATTCCATAGTTCCATAGGATAATAATGTCACTTTTTTTTACCCAGTTGTGTGATCCCAGGATATAAATGTTTGATTGCTCATACTTTTGGAATGAAGTAAAAAAAAATGATTTACTCTTGTTGTGTTCCTTGTAAATACTGACTACTAAAAGCAGATAATAAGTTTCATCAAAAGCTCTTTGTTATTCCTTTCCTTGCCAAAAAGCGGTTCAAGATGAACGACACCGTATGAAAGATAGAAATGAGAATGAAGTAGAGAGTACTTGCAGCTCTTCTTGTGACATTGCTAAAGAAAGAATATTAGAAGCCGAACTTCGAGTGGAAGCCAAGAACGAAGAGCTAGACATGAATGTAAGTGCAGTGTTTTCTTATTTATTATGCAGTACATTTGTTTTTAGCACATAATGCCTAATTATTGGTCCTTATACAAAACACTTTACCCCAATTTGCTGGGGTTTAACCTGCAATGGACTGGCATCAGCTTGTGTCACTGGTCCAGAGTTAAGCACTAGCCCTATGAGCATTTCAGTACAAAAGGATGAATTTTTTAACCTCTGTTTTTTTTTGCACTAAAGCTTATCCACCAGATGCTTCAGTCAATATTCAGTCATCAAGCATCTTGGAAACATGAGAAGATAAAATAAAAAATAGAAACCCAAACTATGATATCATAATTCATGATAATTAGTTTTCTATATCTGGTATTTATCATCTCTTAATTCATAGAAAAACTAAATTATGACAAATAGAAAATCTGTAAATACATATTCACATGTCAATGACTTTTTTTCTGTCCTCAACACTTTTTGTTCATACAATTTGAAATGTTTTATAAATTAACATTATTTTAATCTTTGGTATCATATTTCTTCCAATGGTATTAGCATGGATATCAAAAACAACTTATCTAACAACAGTTTCTTTTTGGTATTTCTTGTAAATGACAGTAAACAAAATATGAATGATGTTTGTTTGTGCTTATATTGGAAATAAACTGATTTATTTTTATTTTAGAAAGAGCCGGTAGCTAACATTTGTAAAGCAGCTGATAGACAGTTGCATCAGTTAGTGGAGTGGGCAAAACATATTCCACATTTTACTGAATTACCTCTAGAAGATCAGATGGTACTTCTTAAGGCTGGTAAGTAGGTTTAGAAGGATTGGTAGTGCAACTTAAGATGACTAAGTTTATTATATATATCAAATGGTAATATTTAAGACTAGTAAGTACAGAAGATCAACTCTGGTATTCTTAAAGCTTATAAATGCATCTAGACTTTGGAAGATGAAAACATGCTCTCTCTCTCGCTCTGAAAAAGCTGCAAAAATTGTGCCTGAAAGCTTTTGAATGAAAAAAACAATAACAATGTAATATTAAAAAAAAATCCTTCTGTGGTAATATAAATGTATCAAAATGTTCCCTACAATGGAGAGATTCCTCTGGAAGATCTAATGGTGCTGCTTAATAATGAGAAATGAATCTAAAACAGTGGTTGGCAACCTTTTTTGATGTTTTTTTTTTTTGAAAAATGTATCATTGTGTTGGGTCAGTAATAATCATATAATTCTTAATACCGGTACATGTATTTAAATGTGTAAGTTTATTTACATACAACAAACATTGATTATTTTCAAAAAACAAACAAGATGATTCAATCACCAAATACATTTAACAACAAAAATAAACAGTTTTTGACTGATTTTGCCACGACTCTTTCCTTTAATATTTTTGTTCTTTTCAAATAGCTGAAAAATTTGAACTGAGCAATGATT
>NW_013668189.1:25481-39014 GCF_000517525.1 Limulus polyphemus | reverse complement strand
CCTTCCGTTGGTGAGGTGTTGTTGCGGCCCTATGCTCCACTGGGAGTTTACAGGAATAAAAAAAAATAGTGCTCACCAAAATTTAATTTTATGACATTCTTGTAAACGGTATTTATGTAGCAAGATATAAGGATTAACATGATATGTTTGTTGCTATTCTGCATGATTATGTATTTATCAATACCTGATGACAGTCACTCAATAAGGGGATTTTGAAGTGTGTGTTTAAAACCAGAAGACGTGATTAAATCCACATTCTTCCTTGTACAGCTTCAATGTTATTCCAAATCCACCAAAGGAAGACCACAACACACCTCTCATATATATATAACACTTCAGAAAGTCACCCATACATACCCACAAGGATCACTATAGTTAACACACTATGGTATAATTAGCAATATATGTATTTCTTTCAGCTTGGTGCTGGACAGGTAGAATATATAGTACCTGTTCAGTGAAAGTGAGTTTTTCTCAGGGTTCTCCCCCCCCCCCTTTTTTGTGGTCCTGAAATGGGGTGCTGAACTTGGAAGCCTACTTGTTTCTTTTCCGTGACTTACAAAATCTCCCAAACAAATACTAAAAGACAGAAATCCAAAAGCTAGCTACATGCAAACACCAATGAATAAAAGTTACTCTGACTCTCTAAATCTGTCACACCAACATGAAGAATACAGAATTATAAAATATTTATTTAGCAACACACAATAGCTTAGGTTGAAAGGAGGATAAGATAAGCCTTGAGCCACCCTTCATTTCCTATCCATTGGAAAAAATAAGTTCTGTCAACTGTCATCAACAATAGCTAAACAGCAAGGTTTTAATTTATTGTCTATTTAAAGAGTTTCCAAGCAAAATGACTTACTTCACAAAATAAATATTTTAGCAACAAAAATTGAAAAACCCTTTTTGCACGCAAGAGTTCAGAATATTTTTACATATATTAAAAAAGTTCTTTCTGGTCTGTGAAAATTTAAGATAATTAAATGAATATAGGAATTTTGTTTAAAAAATGTGTAGCTTTGATTAGTTTTTGTACAGGATACAAAAAAAAAAGATATTTAATATCTTTAAGCAAAATAAATAAATGATGAAGGTAACCATAAAAGCTTTTCGTAATGCATAAATGGATAATAATAATAAGCTTAAGTTAATTTGGTATTTCAAGATATTAAACTTTTTGTGTAATGATTATTATTTCTTACTCATGGTATAAACATACCTCTTCTTTTACTAAGAACTAAGAAATGCAGAATGGTCATTTTTCCAGATCCTTAGTTGAAGCAGAAAAACAATTCCAGGTTTTGTGAGAATGATGGGATGTTCAGTCTCCTACAGACCATTTATTCTGCTACTGTACATCTAAGATGTATTGTTTTCTTTAATGTTCACAAAGGTACATAGTAGTGGTAATTTTTACAAATTGTTAAAACAAGGTTTTTGACCATAAAGCTGATATATTGAATACAGAACTATATTTCTCATACTTGTGATGCCAAGAATGAGAAAGTTATTGCTGATTTTGATGAAGAGTTTATGTAAATGAATATTTTCTAAAACCAGGTTTGTGTACCAATGCCTGTTTGTTTTTAATCAATTTTGTTTCTGCTGTCTTTTCTCATTAGTGTACAGTTTGCAGTGTAGGAGATTGAAAAGTGAGGACTAAATATATTGTATTGATCTGTACTAACTGAACCATATTCAATTGTTTATTATCAAAGTACAAATGTTAAAAATTTAATTTGCAGCTCAAGCTACATTCCATATTTTGCTACAGCACTGCCAGAATGAATGTATTTCTCGTTGAAACTTTCTCACAACAATAACGTAAGACTGAAAATGGATTATCAATATATACCATATAAATGTGCATGTGCCTATACGTATGTGAAAAAAATTACAGCTTGATCTTAAGAAGAACAGTTAGAACTTTACTCTTTTAAATCCCGAGCTGTAATTTTGTTTTCTTTAAAAATGTTGGAGGTTTTTACTTCATGTTGATGTTTTACAACAACTAGGATAAAGTAGAATAGTATGGTTATAAACCTTTTAGATTAGGATGGCTATGTAAGGGTATAGTTTTTGATGTCATTTTAAAATTTATAATTGTTTAATAAAAATACATCTCATCTTAGTTGTGAAAATGTTTTAAACTGCAAGTTTACAGCAAATACATTTGCTTAAAAATTAAGTACGTTAACTGAAGATATATTCATCAAAATAAAAACTAATGATAGGTTTGAATACCTAGCCACATGTAGACTGTAATGTCAAGATGTTTTACTACTATTGATGTTTTATTTTTGTTGACATATCACCAAAACTGTTTACATAATAAAAAAATCCCTTGAAAATTTATTGTGTGTTGCAAGGTTTTAAGCAATTTGTTGGAAAAATGCATTCAACAGCTTCAAATATTTCTTGTTTGGTGATTTACAGATAACAGTAAAAAAGATCAATCCGTGTGCATAAGAGCACATATTTCCACATAACAGAAAATAAAAATATCTGTAGAAAATGTAATATATCGTTATTCCCATTTTTGAACTCACAAATTATGAGAATTTAATTTTTTTCACATTAAGTATCTTTTGAAAAATATATATAAGCTATCTCAGGTTTCTAAAATTGGGTTGTTGATAAGAAGTTGCTGTGCCCACTTTTAAAGCTAATTTTACATAGACTTAGAGCTTAATAATTTATATTAATCTCAACACCTCCAAAAATGTATGGAATAATAATGTCATTATATTCACCACATTAGTTATGAAGCCATGAGTGATGTACATTGTGTGTTTCATAAACCACCTGAGTAAACCCACATTCCTAATTTCTTGATGAAAAGTGTCTTTTGCAAAAATTGTTGTATTCTCTATAATCTTCTTTAATATTTATAAATACTGTGGTGCACTAAAGCTCAATGATTGTTTGTAAAATTAGAGAAAATTAATATTTATATATAAAATTGTTTTCTCTTGCTATCCTGGTTATATTTTTAGGCTTTTCAAACCTTTCTAAATGCTTTGCTTCAGCTTTATGGAGTCTAGTTTTGAAGATCAATCTTTTTGTTATAATTCCCCACCTTGTTTGGTTTTGACAAACAACAGGCTTCCCTATTGGGTTAGCGGTAAATTTATGGACTATAAACCTGTGTTTGGTTCCCTGTGGAGGGCAGAGTGGAGATAGCCTATTGCGTAGCTTTGTGCTAAAACAAACAGACTACTGGTACAGAGCAAATAAAGCTTGATATATTCTAGTTTTGGCTCTTTAGCTTGATTTCATCTAGCTACCTGTGAATGCAATGCATGTCAAGAATTTAAAAAACAAAATTCCACACCGTTTTTAGGAATGTGAAGTACACATAGGCCTACATGTAATCGATCTGTTCCAGGGCATCATGACACCACGTGCAGTTGGCCTTCCGATCAGCCGTGCTAATGCATGCTGCAGCTCTAGCAGTGAATTATTGATGATGGAATACTTACTGTTAAAGATGGCGTATTAATGCCTCAAGTCACCATGTCAACCAAACCAAGTCTCATTTACATACAGTACAAAACTTTGGAGGAGTTACATACCCAACCAGGAACAACACTTAAATTGCCACAACAAGTTTATATACATATCTAGTGCATTATTTGTGCATCATTAGGGAGATACGTAAACACTACAAGTATAACACTGTATAGTAAAATCCCTTCTTTTTTGCACACTGCCTTATCTGAACTTTCAAGGCTAATAACAGTTGGATAAGTAATACCATTGTAGTTTATGACATATCGTGCTTTTGCTTCTACCTGTAAGTCTTTAAATATACAAGAAACAAATATCTTTATTCGTATCCGTATAATTCCTCAAAACAACAAAAAACTGATCTCACTTTTTTTTTATCAGTTCATAGCTATTTGATAGAGAAAAAAGTATGAATCTTAATTAATAAAATGCAGATCGTTTTTTTGAAATGTACTGGCAAATGTTATTCAATGTTCTGTATTGGTACATATTTACTAAGTATGGATTTATTTTCATTTTAAATACACTGATAATTTTTTGACAGCTGTTCTCAGACTGAAGAATCACAAAATGTTATTATTGGTAAAAACTAGTCATATCATCAAGAAAATGTTTTGGGTTTTTTTTCATTTATTTACTTCTAATTGTGCTGTAAATCTGTGTCTGAAGGTGTTTTTAACATGGTTTTATACTACTACTTTTAGGGTAGAGGTAGGTTTTCTTGAGTATAGCAAATAGCCGAAATATTTGAACTGAGCAACGATCGTGTCCTCATGGGTTGCAACAGTGAAGCTAACTTTTGGCGAGTCTGCCAAATCATTGCCACAGGTCATAGGTTGCTGACCACTGAACTAAAAAAATCAAATAGAAGATTTGGCAGTGATGCTTAAAACTAGTAAATTTGTCTAATATAGATCTTGAAAGTACATCTATGTTATCAGAAGAAACTAGTTAAAATAAATACGTAGCTTGTTGTTACTTCATAAGGCTCTGATTGACCTGCAGGTTGATTGATGTACATAATGAATGCTAAGTATGTATGTAATATTAGTATGTGAACTATAGCTAAACAGAAATATTTTTATCGTAACCAAAATATCTTAATCATATATATTTGTACACTTGTTTAAGTCTTTGTAAGTTATTTTATTTTTTCTCCTGACAATTTTAGGTTTATATTTTGTTCTATTATCTTGAAACAAAGTATATGCAGATATTAAGATATTTATATATATTCAACACATAAACTATAAGTTCTACACTTTCCTTTTTTCTATGTTAACTATTAACTTATTTAAAACAGCTTCCTAATTTATTAATTTTATATCATAATTTAATATTTCTTGCATAAATATAAACTAAGTTACCAGCATACATTATACAAATGACAGGAGTTTTGAAATTATTCATTGTTGATTATCAGGCTTGAGGCGCTCCAATAAATTATTCATCTACATTGTGTATGACGAAAGAAACAGTAAACTACTTTTTTCATTTAGCCTAAGAATTGTAGGTACCTTTAGTACATTAAATTTTGCTATCTAGTGCATATAAATTTTTGCTGAAAATCAAATAATGCTATTGAAGAATGGTAAGTTCTTTTAGAGGTTGAATGGTGGTTATTTAATGTTGTTAAGTACCTTTAAACATAGATCATATTGGCTGTTGTCATTACAATAGTAAAAATTATATATTTTGAAAGGCATTTTCTTATAACCAATCTTTGTTTGTGTTTAATTTCAGAAAGTAATCAGAGAAATGTCAAGTACAGAAGTAAACCATATAAGTCACTTGATGAACCTATTATATACATATAACATCATTAAAATAATAAGACAGAATGCTGTGGGATTGTCCTGAAAGGGAATGCATTTTATCCAAAAATGTTACTTATATATAAATCATAGTGGACATTTGTTGGGAAAACATTTTATAAATTGAGAAACTGGATGTATGAATTTGGTCACACACTTTTGTAAAAAAGGTCTATATTATTATTATTTTAATTATTTGTAAGAGTATAAAACTTGTTTTTTTTTTCTTAATTAATGCATTAGGTTGGAATGAGCTTCTTATAGCTGCATTTTCGTTTCGGTCCATTAATGTAAAAGATGGGATAGTTCTTGCTACAGGATTAGTGGTCCAAAGAAATAGTGCCCACAGTGCTGGAATGGGTGCCATCTTTGATCGTGTTCTTAATGAACTAGTGGCAAAGATGAGAGAAATGAAGATGGAAAAGACTGAGCTGGGATGCTTGAGAGCTATTGTTCTTTTTAACCCAGGTAGGCAGGCCTTCTTAGCAACCCAAACTTAAGTTCTGAAAGTTCCAACAATAGCTAACACTTTTTATTATTACTTATTATAGTAACATTTGTTTCTAAGTTTTGCTGTAAAACCTCCACTTTTTTTTTCATACAAAAGTCAGCTATTGGATTACTAGGCTTCAGACTGGTAAACCTCTAACTACCAACTAGCTAGGATTATCTTTTTTTTTTATGTCAAGTGTGCAACTGAGTACAAGCATTTTTTCTAAAAACAAACCAGTAGAACTATACTGAGAATTTTCAATTTTGTAGTGTTTTCTCTCTCTCTCTCTTTGGAATTCAAGTTTTTGTCACTTGTTTTTTTAACAAAAAAAAACAAACAAATAAAAACAGATGTGAAAAATTATCTTGCCACAGTCCTGAAATAGTTGTTACAAGATCAACAAATATATATGTATGTATGTATATATAATATAATCAAATATATTTATTGCATAGTGGACAATTATTCTGTTTTCTAGTGGGAGTAAAAACAAACTGTTTGATAATTGTTCAACTTTTCTTTTGAACTCTTAACATCACCAATATGCCCAGTTAACAAAAATTACTGCTGTGGGGATATAGTAATATTAAGAATCAAATCCAAGAGACTTGCAGATTTTCAAGTGAAATGAGAGCACCATGAAGAAGTTGTCATTATTATATTGTTATTAAAAGTGTGATGATTGAAGGATTCTGTAGCATAAGCTGAGAATACTTTTTTTTTTGACTGATTACATTTCTTTAAACAAAATATTTTTAAGAATTACACCTTAAACCATACTTTCTTCCTTCTCCAAGCTTTATTTCAGTTACTTGAATATTAATATAATTTTGCTATCTATTTATTTAAATAATCTATATTACAGTGCTTCCAGTGAAAGGGAGTAGAGTTTAGTATTATGATTATTGGTTTTTCTTATCTGGAATGCTTTGTTTTTATGTTCCATTTATATTATTGTTTTCAGTATAAGCCCAGTTATCTTTTGGGTTGGTTTAATTCTTTTACATATTACTAATGTTTGTTCATTTGTAATTTCGTTTGGCCCATGAATAAATAAATCAAAGTAATTAGAGAACTATAACAAGAACTGAATAAGCTTCTGAATTTAGTATTTGTGTAGCAGAAGAGAGCCTCAAGGTAAAGAACCAGGTTGACTCAAAAAGGATTTAAAGGATAAAATTAAAGAAAAACATTAAGTATAAACTGACTGCAAGGATGGGAGATTTGGAAGATTATAGAAGATTAAGAGAGTTGGTCAAATGAGAAATTAGGAATCAAGAAAAGAGTATAAGAAAACAGTTGGCTGAAAATGTAAGAATAAATAGTAAGGATTTCTTCAAATATATTAAGGGTAAACAAAATCTTGGATGAGAGTAGGGCTTTTGAAGGATGATACAGGAACAATATTATCTAATGATTATTGGATGGCTGTAATATTTAATTTTATTTTTTCTTCAGTTTTCATTAATGAAGATTTAAGCAATATTCCTCACCATGGATATTTGCTAGATAGAAACAAGATGATCACATTAATTTTGAGCTTGTTAAGAAAAAGTTGAGAAGTTTGAATTATGATAAAGCTCCTGGGCCAGATAATATTTATCCAAGGGTTTTTAAAGGGATTAAGAATTGGATATGTGAGTCACTTGCTATTATTTTTTTCAAGTGGTGCCAGAAAATTGGAAGTTGGCTAATGTTACTCCTCTTTACAAGGAATTGATAATAGTTATTCCAGTAATTATAGATCTGTTAGTTCTTTGGTGGTGGTGGGAAAAAGTCTGACAAAAGATGCTTTGCAAAGTCATTTAACAAAGTTTAAAATTTTGATAGTCAGAATGGTTTCACTTGGGGATATTTTGGCCTCACTAATCTATTGAAATTCTTTGAAGAGGTTACTGTTTATGTAAATGAAGGTACAGATGTAGATTTGGTGTATCTGAATTTTCAGAAAGCATTTGACAAGGTGCCATATAAAACGCTTTAAAAAGTTATATCTGTAGGTGTGAGGGATAGGTTGGATAGAAAATTAGCTAGATGGAAGAAAGCAGAGGGTTGTTATAAATGGAGTTCAGTCAAATTGGGTTAATATCATGAGTGGGATACTTCAGGGTCAAGTGTTAAGACCTTTGCTCATTTTGATTTACCCCAATGGTATAGATGAAGGAATGATCAATAGATTATATAAATTTGCTGATGATGTTAAAGTTTTGGGCATTGCTGACTGTGAGGAGGATATGGTTGCTTTACATAAGGATTTGGATTATATGATGAGTTTGGCAAATAAATGGCAGATTAATTATAATTTATAATAAATGCAAGGTAATGCATGTGGGATATCACAATTTGAATTATGAGTATAATTTTGATGGGAATAACCTTAATAGTGTTATGGAAGAATAAGATCTTGGTGTTCTGGTTCATCAGTCTTTTAAGCCATCTGAACAGTGCTGTTACTAGTGGCATGGCAAGTAGGGTTTCAGATTGTATTCACAGAAGTATTGAATAGAAGTATAAAAAGGCTACAATGTCATTGTACAGGTCATTGGTTAGGCCACATTTTGAGCACTGTGTTCAGTCTTGGGCTCCTTATCTTAGAAAGGACATTGAATTGTTGGAAAAAGTTTAAAGTAGAGCTACAAGAATGATATCTGGAGTGATAGGTTACTTGAAGTGCTTAAGATTATTAAGGGAACTGATATTGTTGATGCATCATCTTTTTTTTTTCTATCATTGTGAAAATGGTAGAAATAGGGGACACAAATATAAATATCATCTTCAGCTAAGACAGCTTTATTTTTTAACAACGTGGTTAGCCTTTGGAATGGGTTGCTTTTGGATGGGGTGGATGAAAGTAATTTAAGGGAGTTTGTTTGTTTGTTTTGAATTTCACGCAAAGCTACACGAGGGCTATCTGCGCTAGCTGTCCCTAATTTACCTCTGTAATACTAGAGGTAAGGAAGCTTGTCATCACCACCCACTGCCAACTCTTGGGCTATTTTTTTACCAATGAATAGCGGGATTGACCATCACATTATAACGCCTCCATGGCTGAAAGGGCAAGCATGTTTAGTGTGACGGAGATTCGAACCCGCGACCCACAGATTGCAAGTTGAGTGCCTTAACCACCTGGCCATGCCGGGCCTTAAGGGAGTTTAATGGGAAAGCTTGATAAATATTTGAATGATAAGGATGGGCATATTGTCAATTAATGTTATGTTATATTAAAACTATTTTAAATATATAAATTAGTAAGTTATGTGACAACTACAGCCAGTATAAGGTCGTGAAACAGCATAGATCAAAACTACATTTTAAGTTTGTTTGGTGTTTAATAGGTAGTGTGATGCCACTGAAAATTTATTGCTTTTGGGGTGGGGGGAAAATGGTATGTAGCAGCAAAATATTCATACACTCGGATAATAATCATGTGCTAATATTGGGAATTTAGAATTTCCAAGATGGGACATCCCTTGTACTTAATGGCTTTGGAAAACAAAGGATAATGGATTGATTTGGAACATCAGGACCAACCTGGAACAAGCTGTACCCCAGCTCTGGTAAACAAAGTGTAGCATCTTGTAATAAGTTATAATCCATGAGCACAAAAGTTAGTGGCAAAAGCTGTCCTTATCTCACAGGCAACAGTACAGAGCATAATCAAGAAAGATTTCCATTTGGAAATAAGACCAACAGAATATGGGTTCACCAAGATAAAGCATCCAATCATAACTCCCATTCAACCAACACATACCTTAAGTAGATGGAGAATGATACAAGTATTCATACTATTATATAGGAAGATATAATGGTCAAGTCATTAGATTCAATACCTGTAGATTTCTATACAATTGGACTGTTGAATTGGATGCTGAAACACAGTCATTTTCATACACTAAGTAGATTATGGAAAGAATCAGGAAGGAGAGGTATGTTTTGAACATGACAGCCTTTTAGAATAGAAACTATGCTGCAGGGCTGTTTTAAAGATGCACAATTATTAGATGAAGCATAAATGAACATGTTATCATGCGCTGTAATGATGTGGTGAGGCTCCAAAATCATTTTAATTTAATTCACTCAACCTTTGTACATAGCATTGGTCTTTGTTATCTCACTTTAAAAGTTCTAGTAATTGAGAATCTGACAATGTTAATTTTGAAACAGAAACTATGCAAAGATTGCAATATTTTCTATAAAAAAAGTAGTATAGATTGAATCATCCTTTTGATTTGTATTCTAATTACAGAAGCCAAAGGGTTAAAATCCGTTCAGTACGTCGAAACTCTGCGAGAAAAGGTGTATGCTGCCCTAGAGGATTACTGCAAACAGAACTACCCTGACCAACCAGGCCGATTTGCAAAGCTGCTGCTGCGCTTGCCAGCTCTCCGTAGCATTGGCCTTACTTGTTTGGAACATCTGTTTTTCTTCCGTCTGATTAGCAACACACCTATTGATGATTTTCTGATGTCAATGCTGGAAGCACCAAATGACCCCTGACAACTCTTCTCTGGTACACCAAGGTGTTTTTCTTACTACTGCCATCTAGCATTTGCGACTTTTCTTGCCAAATTGTTTATTGTTGTTCCATAAAGTGGGTGAAGGCTGGAATAGAGTGTCACAGACAGATAAAAATAATTAATAGATTTTCCCCATTAGTTTTATAACATAAGTCTTGGTCTTTTAAAATATGGCTATTAAAACAAATGTATATGGCTCAAGAAGATGCTTGCTGTTTCCTTTTTATTTTATGATCACAAAAAAAACATTGATAATTTAACCCTGTGATTTACAGAAACTGACTTATAGGTCATTTTAGTTAATTAAGTATTTTGTGATGTTTTTAGAGGAGAATACACATCCAGCTTCATCACAGGAAAGTTTAACTCACCCTGTTGTTTGTTTGTCATTTTCATTGTCTGATTGGTAAGAAATTAGTAACACCTTTAAAAGAATAGCTGTATTTTATTATTTGTGAAACTTTTCTCATGATAGTCAGATTTGTTTCATATTTCCAGTGGCTTTAATCTTCTTGAAATGTCATGTTAAGGCCATAGAATGAGTGGACTCATTATCAAGATCAAGAATAAATATACAAAATATTAAAATGGGGTTTCTATCTTGGGTGAACAGAGGTAACATTGGTAATTATTGAAGATTTTGTTATATGATTTTTGTTAGTATTTCCTAAATGGGTATATAGGAAAAATTAGAATAGTTTAATAGAAAATTACAAGTGCTATTACAAACAAACGTATAATGATAAAGTGAATGTTATAAAATCACAAAGATAACAAATGATCTGAATTTGTAACAATGTATAAAGGAAATAATATTTTTGATTTAACTTAAGAAAAAAATCAAGTATGAAAATAGATTTTCTAGTGTTTGAGATTTAGCATTAAACACTACTATGGTTTAATTGGTGAAAGTTGGCTGAGAATCAGAAACCAATAAGCCTCAACTTTTTATTAATGTTTACATGACTTTTATCTAAAATTGTAGGTCTATTGAATACTAATACATACTTAGGATCTCTGAAAGATAAAGACAATCAGCATTAGTAATATAAAAATGAGTGCAGAAGTTATATTCATTATATTTAAAGAAACAAAGATTTTTTATAATTCGGGATAAATTGTTTCAAATTGTCAGTTTGTGCTTCATCTTTTCTCAGTCACTTGGATATTAAGCAGCTTTTTTTTTTTCTATCAGAAATAATTTAAATTGTTTGAGGAAAAAAGGTCATATACATATATGATACATTTTAGTATTTGTTCAGAAGATATTGATTAATAACAAAACTTGCAGGTTGTGGCCATCATTATGTGTGTTAATACCCAAATAAAGATATACATATATATCTGTATAAACAATTTATAAATCTTATTAGTACTTCCTTAAAACAATATGTACTGTGTAAAGACTTTATGACTTATAAAAACTACGAGTAGATTATCTACACAAGATCTTCTGTATATGTCCAATGACTTAAAAAAATTATGATGCAGATAGAAAACATTACACCAGTAAGCTTTTCTTGATAGTAATCAATATTTTTTGAGGAAAATAACTAATGATTAAGATAAACAACAATCAATTACTTGTTTGCATAAAATATTTCAGTTTTAACTACCTTAGAATTGTACTGATATTTTAGAAGAATTACCAATATGATAGACTTTTCTGTTGGATACCGTTGAGAGTTAAACAGGATGAAAGAAAGTTAACTGTTTAAGATATAATATTCAGGAACCAGGCTTTTGTTTTTAGTTAATCCTTATGTCTGTGATATAGTATTGTTTGGCTTGCTGAGTTCATAAGTAAAGAAAGTACTCGATTTAATATTTTTTTATTTGTAGTATTGAAATGTAGACCATACTAACATGCTATATTCATGTTTGTATAGTGCTACAATATCCTCACATCTAACTTTAAAATTTTATCCTTCTGAAGTTTATAGGGTGTAGTGAGTAGTTCACAGTTGATAAGAATGTACTGGTACAAAATATATTAGATAGAGTTTAGTTTTCATTCATGAGGTAGTCTTATATACTATTTTCTACGCATAATTTTTAAAATGTTTTCTGGCTGAAAAATAAGATCTTAAAATGAATCTTAAAAACAAAATATGGTATGTTCAACACTCACAAACCAAGATACCACTTTGGCTATAGAAAAATTTTAAAAATCAGTAAATAAATTTTAACATTAGAAAAAAGAAAAGACAAATATCACTATGCTGTTAACTCTTCAGTTGTTGAAATATCATTGAAGATATAAGAGCAGCATATAGTAATTTTTTGGAGTATATTCAGAAAAGTTACAGGTTTTTACAAGACAGTAATGTTTCGAAACACTTCCCTAAATTTTACTATGAAAACCACAAAGATTTTATATACTTTTACTCAAGTTTCCTGTTAATTATTTCCCACAAAAACTGAACTCTATTTACCTTTTGTTAAAACACTATCTTGTAAGTTTAAATTTGATTGTTAATTCTTTAATTTTGAATTATTTCATAAATGCATACTGATTATGTAATTAGTTCATTTGCCAGAAAACAAGTTTTGATTAGCCAAGTCATATAAATCCCTATGAAATAATATAATAGGACAAAATTTTAAAGTATTGTGGACTTACTACAGCTAGTATATACAGTTCCAGTAGTTATTTAGCTCTTAACAAGTATATAGAGAACTTCATATTTATATTTTAATGATAACTAAGAGCATATGTTTTATGTTTTAAAACTGGTGAAATCTAGAATTTTTTGAGCAGTTTGTTTTGTATTTACTCCAACTATTGATACTTAAAACTTCAGGTGACTTAAATTGTTTCTATTTTAAGTTTTACAAAGAACAATAATTTTAAGTTTGCAAACTTAAGCTAAATGGAAAAATGGTTAAAGAAAAGAACAAAAATATTAAAGGAAAGAGATTAGTTCAATGGTCAGCAACCTATGACCTGCGGCAATGATTTGGCAGACCCGCCAAAAGTTGGCTTCACCGTTGCAACCCATGAGGGCACGATCGTTGCTCAGTTCAAATATTTCGACTATTTGAAAAGAACAAAAATATTAAAGGAAAGAGATTAGTTCAATGGTCAGCAACCTATAACCTGTGGCAATGATTTGGCAGACCTGCCAAAAGTTGGCTTCACCGTTGCAACCCATGAGGGCATGATCGTTGCTCAGTTCAAATATTTCGACTATTT
>NW_013668189.1:20217-24481 GCF_000517525.1 Limulus polyphemus | reverse complement strand
AAACTTTGGGTCATACCGCTTCTACATGCTGGAAAAGGTCATCTTCAGTTTGATTATCACTAATGTCCAGTTTGTTATTTTAGGGCTACAACCAATACTCGAAAGTGCCATGTCACCTGCACCTTGGGAAGCCCAGTTCTTGAAATGTTCTTCAAGATTCATGACTTAATGTAAATGTTAAATAACAGAGAGTTGGTGACACTTCCCTGAGGAACTCCAGCATTAATGAACAATGAATGGGTCTCTGACTTGGCACCCTTAACACTAACAAAAACAGTACTATTATCAAAAAGTTGGGATGCCACCAGAGAGTTTGTAGTTCAGTAACTTGTTTCAAAGCCCATTATGTCACATGCTATCAAAAGCTTTTGTGAAATAGAAAAAACATGCTATTCTTAATTTACTATAGTTAAGTCCCTTAACCATTGTTTCAATTAGTCTTACCAAGTGAGCAACTGTTTTTCTGTTATTTCTAAAACATTTTGTAAACTGCATAGTAGATTTTTCTATTAGTTATTATTTTAATAAGTTTTTCTAACAATTTGCCCAAACAGCTTGTCAGACTAATGGGATGATAGCTCGAGGGTTCTCCCATTGGCTTACCTTCCTTGAGTATCATGCACATTTTAGTTACTTTCCAAGAGGTGGGAATATAACCTGAACAATAGGATAAGTTGAAAAGAGCTTTGACATGTTCTAGAAGTTTCTTAGAGGATTGTTTGAGAAATATGTTGAATAAATTATCATCTCCTGACGAGTTATTCTTGAGTGATTTTATTGCTAGTCTTACTTCTGGAATTTTGATGGGAGTGTGTGTATATTGCCTGGGTTATAGTGAAAGAGCCCTAGATCTACAGGAAATCTTGGAATGAATAAGTGTGTGATTATTAATATTAGTAAACCATTATGAGTCAAAGTTTGGGACTTTAAAAGTTTCCTGTAATTGCTCTTTGAAGAGATTAGCTTATTGTTCATTTGTGTGTATGCAGCTATATAATTTTAAGGTTGCAATGTTGCTAGTATTCTGACTTGGTATAACTATAATATGATTCCAGAATGTTCTTTGGTCTTTTTCGTTGTCCATTTTGATACAGAAGTTGTATCACTGTTGTTATTTTTGTAGTTTGATTTCTTTTCTAATTATGTGTGTTACTGCATTTATCTCTGGTTTCAGTGCTGGATTCTTTGTTTTATAATATGTGTGCCAGAAATGTCTTCCTTTTTTTAAAAAATCAGATATAGCACTATTCATTAATTTGCCAGTGAGTTGTTTTCCGTCTGGACTGTCAACATGGAATGCTCTCTTCAGTAGCTTTAATAATATATAATTGGTGATCCCGTTGTTGTAGAAATCTACACATGTTTCACTTATAGCTACAGTAGTAACATTTAGTGGTAGGTTATTTTCAAGAATTTCCAGTTAACTTTTTCGAAGTTTAGGTTGTTATTAAAGGCATCACTAGATTTACTGATTTTATTCTGTAGATCAATAATAATAACAATAATCATTATTAATGTTGTCCCTTACTTTGAAATTTGTTATAATAGGTAAGATTATACATAAAGCTAGATTTAGTATATCAGATGTGTTTGTTCTCAGATCAATTTGTGTATAATCACCATTAATTAGTAAAATCATTTCTGTTAATACACTTTAGTAGAGGAGTTCCATTTCTGTTTTAATGTCTTATAATCCAAAGCAGGATGTTTGTTTTTAGATTAGCCGAGATAATACCACATCAGTAAAGTTTGTATCTGTTTTATTAACTGATTGTGAGCTATGTATATAAAGCAGATAGTAATACAGTTAGAATTATTTAATTAAAATAAGTATATGCATGTGTATTTATGTTAATTCCTCTTATGTTTAAATTTTTCCTGTAACACAAGGAATCATTGTTGTTTTCTCCGACACTTTTGTATTTCCTTATAATATCATAGTTTGGAATTAGAAATGACATATTTATCATTAATAAAGTTTCTGCAATATCAAAAATAGATATATTGTTATCCTTCACCTAGTTAGTTCCCACCTCTTGGCGTGTATTCTACCTTGAATATCAATATGTAGAATAGGGAAATCGGCCATGTTTATTAGCTATGAAATTCATCAAACGTTCTTCACCATATGTAAACGAGACTTGATGTGGTTGACATGGTGACGTAGACGGTGTAGTGTGGTACAACAAGTTAACGCACTGTTTTTAATTGCAAGTTGATGGTTCATAGAGAGTTCTTGCTGCTATCCGGTGCGGCTAGCACAGGTCAGAAGGCGGAACCGAAAAGTAGGGAACTACACTCTTTTTGTCTATTTTTGTATGAATGAAAAAATAAATATAGGACTGACTTTGTTATATAACTTATAAGTAAAGGGTTATGGAAAATTTAGTGTAAAATTTGTTGACTAATCTATTTAGTGCAAGGGGCTATGCATCGCAAATGAAAATTCGTAGAACTGGAAGGCCATAACCGAAATTACGATTACTTATCAGTGAGTATTTACAGAATATGGGATAAAGAGTTGGAACGGTATTTCTGCGAGGCTTTATAGAACTGTGGAAAGAAGTAAGCTGTTCTGCTGGCCGTGCCTCTCAGTGGCACAGAGGTATGTCTACGGACTTACAACGCTAGAAACCGAGTTTCGATATACGTGTTGCTTTGTGCTTATCTTCAAACAAAATGTTGGCCGCGTCTCAACGAAAAAAATGTGTTGAATAAGGCAAGATTTACACGATGTCCGCATACGTCACAAAACTAGCCAGCGACACCTAGCAGCTTGTATACAGTTACGAACATTTGGAAAAACTCCAATTGATCTTCAGTTGGATGAGCAGTTGAGACTTATCCTGAGAGCCAATACAAAAAAACATTGTCAGAATCGTGCAGTTTTATAGAGTTCGTATTATATGTCATCATGCAATTTTGTAAAGACTGGTTCGTGTTGTATGTTATCCTGGAGAACAAGAGCGGACGTATCTTGGGAAAGACGAATCGGATGACTCCTTGAACTGCAGCTGTTATGTAGAAACATCAGAATTAATCATTGGGTTTGATTCTTTACTCAAGTAACATTTCGAAACTTTAATTTTTCTGCAACATCGAACAGAATTCAGAATGACCTCATCGAAGCAAATAATGTCCAACTTGATTCCATTGCCAGAGAAATCGAGGAAGTACAATTAATTGCTTTTCTGCTTGACGAAACCTCTGATATTTCCGGTAAGTCTCAGCTGTCGACTTTACTGTGTTCTTGACCAAGGTTGGTAATGTTGTGGAACGTTTTGTCGGTGTTATCAGTCCTGTTAACTTGCTAGATTTACAGCAGTCCCATGCTGTATTTGGATGAATCAGTGGAATAAAGCTCAATGTTGTTTTTATTGAAGTACTTGGAGGCTAGCTCTATCAGTCTCTGTCTTAGATTTGGGATTCCTACATCTTTGTGAATATGATGATAACATATTTATCCGGGGAATCCATGTGCATTTTATAATAATTTTATTTGCACTCTCTGTAATTTATTTATTACATTTTTCTGATATATTTAACCAGGCTAGGCTGGCGTATTCAATGACTGGTCTAACTAGAGTTTTGTAGACTCATTATTGAGACTGAGCAAGTAGTTTGTCTCTCTCCATTTCCTAGGAGCAAGATTGTTAATGTGATATTTCCAAGTCAGCCCACTGTCATATGTGAACAGACAGAATTAACACCTTGCAGTTGAGAATTATAAAATTTAAGATTTTCCGATTTTTTTTTTTGATTGAGTTACAAAATTTGATTATTTTAGTTTTCATTAGATTTAAATGGATTTCCTTTAGCTCATTTTTAACTGTTATATTAGCAGCAAAGTTTTCACTCAATTTGAACAATGGAAAGCCTAACTCGTATGTGCTGCAATTCGACAATACATGTGATTCATTTCTAAAATGTGCATGATTTTTTTTTGTCATTAATAAAACAAGTGCTTGGCCCAGCATGGCCAGGTGGTTAGGGCGCTCGACTCGTAATCTGAGGGTCGCGAGTTCGAATCCCCATCACACCAAACATGCCAACCTCCGCCTTTGCCTGGTCCCAAGTCCAGGATGAGAAAGGAGGAGGGTTGGGCATGGGGCTAGCAAGTCCACACCGTTAAAAACCAACCTGCTACAAGTAACTGTAACAACACCTTCCGTTGGTGAGGTGTTGTTGCGGCCCTATGCTCCACTGGGAGTTTACATGAATAAAAAAAAATGGTAATAGGTGCTTTTGACTAATTACCTTCCTT
>NW_013668189.1:18392-20207 GCF_000517525.1 Limulus polyphemus | reverse complement strand
TTACTGGACATTAGTGATAATCAAACTGGAGATGACCTTTTCCAGCATGTAGAAGCGGTATGCCCAAAGTTTAAATATGGTGATCAGTTCGTAGCTCAGAACAACGATGAGCAGTATTAATGGCAGGCGACGTAAGTGGGCTTCAGAAACGTGTTCAGAAAGGTTCCTATGTGCACTTCTATGATAATTGTTACACTCATGTTTTAAATCGTGTCCTCAAATTTGCAACAAACAGTAACAGAGAATATAGGATGTTTTTTAAAAATATAGAAGGAATATTTGTGTTTTTTTTTATTTCTCAATCTCCAAAGCGGGCTGAACTTTACGAGACAGTTAAATGAAGACTGCCTTCTATTTCTACCATGAAGTGGAATTTTCATTCGATGCTTGTAAAAACTGTTAAGCAGGGCAGAGAAGCTCTGATCAAACTCTTCGAAAGCGTGGTGTAAAATCCAGCAGATTGGAACGCTCAGTATTTCTCCTCAACCAGAGTTTTTCTGGCTATGTTTGATGATTTTTCAGTTTGTACTTCTCCCTTGCCTCCACAGCGACAGAAGCGTTTTTCGACGTTCTTCAAACCAACGTGTACGATACCGGATTTTGTATTCAGCAGATTTGTGAGACGTTAGAGCGAATTCGCTGAAAGCGATAAACATTTAACGTGTTTTGGAAAGAGGTGGCGGAGCTAGGAGCGTTTCATTTGTATAGAATTATTTATATGCTGGATTAAATACTTGCTTCTCTGACGTGAACAAGATGCCCTATTATACGGCCACAGTGGAAAGATATTTTTCAACTTTAAAAGCATTCACATTCAGAACACGTAGCGACGAAATCTTGTCCAACCTAGCCTCTCTGACCATCGAAAAATAGTTTTTAAGGTATCTGCGCAATGTACCGCATTTGTCCGAAGTGAATATTCTGTTTCAGAAGCAAGTTAAGGTAATTACATGTTGTATGGGATATTCTCAGCTCTATATTTGACCAATAACGAATGCACTTGGTTTTGTGTAATCGTTGTATGCACGTTAGAAGAAAATGTTATTACTTACTGTCTAAAAAGTTGACGCATGCCTTGCTAAAACGTCATGCCATACTATTGTTAACAACCCCCCTTTTTTTTCGAATTCCTACATCTTTTTACTTTGTTATACCTGCTTTACCTCACTTTTATTTTAGGTTCTCGGGCTAACTATATATATACATATTTGCGTATTATTAACAGAATTGGGGATGTGATTCAAAGAAATATTACACTTGTAACTTGAATACAGTAAATTGTATAAATAAGCCAAGAAACCTATTGTGTTATTTGTTGCTAATGGGTGTATCTTAAATTTTCAGATTTAATATAATAATTTAATCACAACGTTATTCTTCCTTCTTTTAGAGGCTATTTTATCTTAACGGTAAGAGGAGCATTTGATAAAAGTGAGAATGAACCTGAAGTAAATTTAGAGTATTTGTTAGATAGAGAATGAACCTGAGGTAAATGAAGTAGAACCTTTGTTAGAGGTAGGTATGAACCTGAAGTAAATCTAGAGTATTTGTTAGATAGAGAATGAACCTGAGGTAAATGAAGTAGAACCTTTGTTAGAGGTAGGTATGAACCTGAAGTAAATCTAAAGTATTTGTTAGATAGAGAATGAACCTGAAGTAAAGTAGAACCTTTGTTAGAGGTAGGTATGAACCTGAAGTAAATCTAAAGTATTTGTTAGATAGAGAATGAACCTGAAGTAAATCTAAAGTATTTGTTGGATAGAGAATGAACCTGAAGTAAATCTAAAGTATTTGTTGGATAGAGAATGAATCTGA
>NW_013668189.1:13777-17461 GCF_000517525.1 Limulus polyphemus | reverse complement strand
GCGACCCTCAGATTGTGAGTCGAGCGCCTTATCCACCTGGCCAAGTAGAATAGAACGGTATTCCTTTACCTACTCTTTTACCAACGAATAGATTGACTGTCACATTATAACGCCCCCACGGCTGAAAGGGCGAGCATATTTGGTGGAATGGGGATTCGAACCGCGACCCTCAGATTGTGAGTCGAGCGCCTTATCCACCTGGCCAAGTAGAATAGAACGGTATTCCTTTTACCTTTCTTTTACCAACGAATCACATTATAACGTCCCTACGGCTGAAAGGACGAGCATATTTGGTGGGACTGGGATTCGAACCCTCGACCCTCTGATTGCGGGTCGAGCGCCCTAACCACTTGGCCATGCCGGACAACCTGAAGATATACAGAAAAAATAGTTATTCTGTAATAATTAGTTAAATCGAATTTCAAACAGTACTTGTTCACTTGTATACACAGAAAATATTGGTTAACTGATTAAGTAGTTTTGTATTTAAATTCGTAGACAAAAGGCTATAAAAAAAGTGAAAATATGCCTTATTTAAAACAGTCTTCAATATTTAAAGTGTTGCCATCTGATGGACATTAGAAAAGATAAACCGCAAGTTTGAAAAAAAAGGTTAAAAAAAATATAATTGGAATAATGACATTTTTATTCGAATAGATACGTTCTCGTAACTGCAGAATTTTATTGGTTTATCTTGTATAATGGGACAATGCTTTTAACACACAGATTTAACACACCCTAAATAGTTTTCTGATCGATATTTATACTCTAAATGTGCGCTATACAAATGAGAGTAAAATCCCAAGATTCCGTGAGAAAAGCGTGTGTTGTCCTTTATCTATTCTAGCCTATCAGTTTCAAATTAGGGAAATACTGCTTCGTGCAACTTTATGCTAAATTCTGAAACAAACAAAAGATATACCAAGCTCCATCATTTCAGAATATTCCAGAGCTATAAAAAGTCCCAACTCTCACGATAACAATGAATTCGGTTGTAACCCTATTTACTGAAGTTTCAAAATGTCTGTTGTTTCATTCTTCATTGATATCACTAAACAGAATCTCCTTCATATTCTCGACTACACGCTTATGATATTTAGTCTATTTTAAGGTACTAAACAGTGGATCTCTAATTTCCGTGATAACAAGTCTATTTACAGTGATAATCACGGTTTTCTTAGACCTTACTGTGTGCTCCAAAAAAGGGGCATTGACATTTGAAAATTATTATTTATAAATGATATGTTACTGTTTTCGGAATATACAGATTATAATTACATCATATTTTGCTTTAATGAAAACATCAGAATGCTTAAAGTTTATATTAAACCGATAAACTGGATATGCTATACCTGTCAGATGCAGTATTAAGTTTGCTGTTTTGTGTAGTTTTTAGCGCTGATAAGATTATTTGTATCAAACGTTCATTTTTCTACACGACAATTCCGCCATCAACATTCCAAGTTCGGTTACTCCTAACAATTTTATAAAAAATTCTGTTAATAAATTTAACTTTTTTGAAATACAATATTCAAATATTTGTCAAAAACGTCTGAACGAAATAAATTAATTATTTGACCTCTTTGCTATTAAATAACTACACTTCATACAAGAGAAATATTTTAAATCATCCAAGCTAACATATTGATTCGTGTTTTATGCAATTTGTGTCTGGTGTAATACCTAATTCTGTCGTCGTTACTCGAAGAATCAAAACTGATTTTTCACTGATTTTTTCACTCAAACTTAGAGAAGTACTCATCAAGTTAACAATTTTTAGTTATTTTTCTGTGATGATGAGTGAACAAGTATGACCAAGCGCTTTTGAACTGTCAGTTTTCTCACTTACTGAATATCAATTACCTACTAATAACTAAACGTCTTATCTATCTTATTCTTATAGCTAGTTAAAATTACCTATCAAGGTTTTTGTTGTTAGAGATTAATTTCGTTTCTCTGATATTTAAATATAAACCTCGAATTGGAGAAGGAATATTGACTATAATTCCGAATTTACTACGAGTATCTACACGAAACGTGGCAAGCTTTTAGCAAAATGTTTGTTTTGTTTTTGAATTTCGCGCAAAGCTACATGAGGGCTATCTGCACTAACCGTCCCTAATTTAGCAGTGTAAGACTAGAGGGAAGGCAGCTAGTCGTCACCACCCACCGCCAACTCTTGGGCTACTCTTTTACCAACGAATAGTGGGATTGACCGTCACAATATAACACCCACACACACACATAACTGAAAGAGAATGTTTGGTGATGGGATTTGAGCTCATGACCCATAGATTGAGAGTCAAGTACCCTAATCTCCAGACCATGCCAGGCCTTTTAGCAAAATGTAAAAGTCTGTTGTACACAAAAATCAGATGAGTTACAAAGGTCTTTGTACTCAAGATATATCTATGAATTAACGATGTCAATCTGATTCATACTCTGAGAAGTCGGAGTCACGTGAAGAATATTTTGTATTTGCATACCCTCCAAGGCCTCTCAAATGCATATCTACAGTTTTTTTTAGTGTTCCTGTATATTACATATAGTTACATTTACTTTCCTCTACCACTAATTCTTCGCACCAAATCAGCAGTGTAGGTAAACGAATAGTTAATAACTGACAAACACATACCATGTTGAATAGCGTTCTGTAAAAGATAGTGCCTTGATCACTTTAAACTTTAACTTCTGCCCGTGGGTATAAAGTTAACAAATGATTTAAATAGACATACACAAACACACACAGTGGCTTTAACTACAAAAGATGATCTCCCGCATAAAAATTAATTGGCCCCCTACGATTATTGCTGATTTGGGCACCCTTTTGGTTCTCCCCATAATTGCGGGGGGGCATACTTACGCCACTAGACACACACACAGACATATATATATATATATGTGTGAAAAGAGAGAGAGAGAGAGAACACCTTGCTGGCTTCCAATGGGTCTTAAGCAATGTTTAATTCAGGGGGTGTACGGGGGAAATTTCCTTCTGTGACAAAAAATTCCCTACTGAAATATTTTAACTATTTTATCTTTTTTACAGACGTTATTTTCTTACTTTTTTCACAAAGAGACATTGACAACCGTGACGCAGAAGTCAGTATTTACCCAACGATTATAATGCAAAAGTTATAATTTTCCCAAATCAAAATGTATTTTCGATAGGTACTTCCCTCCCCTCACAATATTAGCTTTTCTTGTTTTTCTTTGACACAAGCTCCTTTTTCTCACGATACACATTGGCTAGCTGTCAAGGTCAAACACGCCTTTCTTCGAGAAGTCACCAGAATTCCAATAAGGTACTTTCCCCTTCTCAAAAGATTAGCTTTTCTCGTGTTGTGCTGCCCTCTATATGCGAACTTTTTCAGAAACTCATGTCACAAGCTTTCATTCTCCTTCTGTTGGAATCCAAAGTTCCAAAAGGTCTCTCATGAAAATCATCATGCATCACCAGTAGGAGAGCACTGCTATCACTTGACCCTCTACTCGCCACTACCAAACTATCACTTAGAAGTTTAGCAGAAGATGCGAGCACCGGAAGATTGTGGGGAGGACAGGTGGGAAGTGTGAGAGGGAAGTACCTATCGGAAATGCGTTTTAATTTTGGAAAGTTATAACTTCTAATAAGTTTAACGAATTTGTTATTATATATTTATTTTAATATCAAGGTTTGTTTAG
>NW_013668189.1:0-13299 GCF_000517525.1 Limulus polyphemus | reverse complement strand
AAAACTTCAGATATTTGACCAGGAATATTTATTAATTTCGAACATTACAAACCATTTAACTCCAGTGTATTCACATCGGACATTAATACTTTTATGAAAACACTATCTAACTTCAATGGTGCGAAAACTCAGTGTGTGTGGCAAAGGACAAAGCTATTTAGCTTCCCGTACCTACATCAACTGGTAATCAACTCGCTCATGTGAACCCTCGATAACATATTAAGGAAGTTCCAGACTAGAAACAAGACTTTATATTGTTTGTAAGTTTGTGAAACTTTTATTTATAAATAATTGTTTATAATAACTATTTGTGATAATTGTTATTGCAAATTGTATTATCGTGTGTATATTAAAACGTATTTGTGTTAAAAAAGAAAACTGTATCAATCTTGTTGGCAAATATCATAAACTGATTATATCTCGGCTTCTACTTAACTACTAAATCCAACTCAATTCAAGACAATTTGAAATGTTAATACATAACATAAGGTACTCTCCCTTCGCTCACAAGATTAGCTTGAATCCCACATTGAAATGGAGGAGGGACTGGTGCAAGAGAAGCACAAGCGTATCCCCCAGAAGCATCTGGAGGACACCCCAAAATGAAAGGAACAGATCAGATGATCTGAGGAGGGGTATCTGAGCCAGGAATATCGAGATGATCAGGAAAATCAGACATGATGGAACATTAAAGGAAGCACATCAGTGTGGGAGAGGATAGTTGAGCAATGTAATCTTAAACAGAAATCAGAATAACTCAATCCCACGATGGAAAGTGGGCAAGTAAGAATGTGTCCTATGGTGTTGAGTGACTATGGCACGACGGACCATACTCGGTAAGTGAACTACATCCAAAACCTCACTCGCTGGGTGCCGAACTCCAGGCGAAAGTAGGAGGAGGACACTCAATTGGAGGGGTGAACTGCATTTGGACATCTCAACTCCAGGAAATAGTTACTCATCCAGAGGATCTTGTAACTCCCTCTACACAAGCAGAACACCACTACCCTACTCTGAACTGAATGGTTACAGCCATCTTTGTGAAATCCATCCAGCAGGTCAACCACCCTAGTGGCTTGGAACTGGTAAGTGGTAAGGACTCCCGTACTCCACTGGAAGAAAGGGGGGAAGTGTGGTGGAGAGTCTGGAGGGACTGCAACACCCAAGACAGTGCAGTAGGGGATCATGAAACACTATTTTGAAAAGCAGACCACACCAATTTATTCAATATAGACAATACAGGGATGGGCAGCAATCCCCTTCTACTTTACCCATGCCATCCATGGGTGGTACACTCCGGGACGGGCATATTATGACACAATTATCACGAGGAATTTACACTAGTTATCTTGTGAAACACCCCACCTCAAGCCATGGAAAATGTATAAGAATCAACATGCTTTACAGTGCAGATTTGATAGTAAGATGTCTCCAAATGGTTATAGCCATCTAAGTGGAACCCATTCCGAGTACAGACAGAATAACTAGTAAGGCACCACTCACCACAGAGCGGGATCCAAGGTGAAGCTGAAGCAGGGGCTCCTGAAAGAAAAGAAAGCATTAGTGAGGATTTACATTATGTCACAGCCATGCCAAAGTCTGGAGAATAGCCACAGGCAGCAGGTGATACCCCAAAGATGCAGAAACAGCGATGTGGTATAGGTAGTGGGAGATGAACGTGTGCAGAATCGTCCACATGCCCGATCTTAGAATCTCTTCCAATAGCCGACGAAGACGAGAGGCAAGGGAGAAGGTAAGGTAATGAATTTGATGTGAGGAAACGTGAAAGAGATCACGCTGGGAAGGAGACAAGGAGGAATAGGCCAACTGGATAAAACATCGAACCCAATTGGTCAGGGTAACTGGGAAAAGATCACGGGAAGAGGAAGGTTGCCAAGGGATAAAGAGACAGGAACGAGGACCCCAGAAGGAAGCCGTGCCAACAATATATAAAAATGGAGGGCACAGACAGGACAGAGGAGTCTATCTGGATCAGGATAAGGGTATAGATAAGATATAGAGGATAGGCAGATAGGGGAAAAGGAAGACTGACCTTCTCGAGCTGCAGAGGTCTTGGGAAGGAAAGCATAATCCAGGTAAATGATAAGGTAGGATGAGTGGTACAAGGTCCTGGTAATTTCGAGAGCCAAAATATTTGACCTACGACACCTGCATGCCAGGAGAAGGAAATACACCTTCAAAGAGAGGTGAAACAGAGAACACATAGACAGAGGCTTGAATGGAGTTAAAGTGAGGGCATGAAGATCACATTAATGTCCCAGTCCAGGAGCAATGAACGCCTTGGTAGTCGACTGAGCCAGAAGGAATGATATCAACATGGAAAGGACAGGGTAAGCAAAGACCCTGCAGAAGTGTAGAAAACAGAATGTATAGAATAATGCCACCACAAACCTCAAAATAGAGTAAACTGAAAACCCCTCTCGAAGAGCCACGTGAGAAATTCAGAGATACAGGCAATCGTTGGGTGAGAAGCCCAGAAACTCTGAGTCAATGCCCAGGAGTAATAAATGCTTCATGTGCATTGATAGACAGCCAAAGATGAAGGGTGAAAGGAATGGGCTAAATGTGAAACTACACTGTGAGAGAAACCAGAAGTCTTCACCAAGGACCAGACGTGAAGATGAAGGACGGATGGCACGGGATGGAGCACTGGTGACTGAGATTGATGGAGCAGATTGGGACAGAAGAGGAGAGGAGGGACCACCTGCAGTTGGAGCAACTGAGGAAATCAAGGTTGAGCAGGCCAGTAAGGAGCAATCAGAAGAACCATGCATGGAATGGCATGGATGAGGGAACCCACCCAATGAAGTAAACAGATGAGTAGGTAAACATAAAAGAACAGATGAGACCAATCCTGGCTGAAGGCATCGACAGCCAAGGCTTCAGGATGGGGGACTGGGGACCAAAACTAAAGTAATTTGTGAATCAGGGTGGTGGCAAAGGCATTAATATGGGGCGTACCCAGATGCAGACAGAACCGCCGAAAAATGGCGGGATGCAGGAACCACTTCATGGGATAAATGCAATACAGTCGGGAAAGATGATTGGCTACAAGATTGAAAGCATCCAGTACACGACATACAATGAAACGAATGTGCTGTGTGTGGACCCAATAAAGAATATTCATAGTGCAAAATCATAGTGATCTAGACCTGGCGTTACTTTGGTGATTGATACAAGTCACCACAATAGAATTATCGGGATGGATCATTACCAGCCAGTGGCTGGCAAGAGAAAGAAATTGATCCAAAGCCCAATGTCCCAAAACCTCCTGATGATCCACCCAGGCAACCCAGCATTGAAGGAATGTATCCATGAACAGATGAAAATCTGGCCATGGAGAAGGAAGCAGGACCACCACTGATGTATAGGCCCTGTTCAACCACCAATAGAGATTGTCTACAAGGGATGAGGGAAAGGATATAGAAGTATCCAAGGGATCCTGGGTGAGGTCCCATTGATTGAGAAGGACCCATTGAAGAAACTGCATATAGGCCCTGCCCAGGGGTCATGGAGGACTACACACCCAAAAGCAATAGAATCTCACGAGCGGTAAGTGAGGAAACAGACAGGGCTTTCCAAATGGTCTATTCCATAGAATGGAGCCAGAGAGGAGGTGTGGCCTGACTGAGATGGGTATTGAAAAAAAAACACACCCAAATTGATAAGGTATTGGGTAGAACAAAGGAAAGACTTCTTCAATTTGTGGGAGGGTGAGACAAGAAGAGGTTGGGAAGGGAAAGGTCAGGGGGACAGGATTTCGGTGCTGCATTCGGCCGCGACTGCGACAAACAAGCTACCAAGTTAGTAAGGGCAGAATGTTGATGGGCCAAGGCCACCAGCAACTCCAAAGACTCAGGAACTGAGTCAAACACATAATGCTGTGATGCGGAGGTCCCTCAGATAAGGAGCCTGGAGACGGGTCCACGCAAAACAGCATCATAGCCCAAGAGGTCCCAACAACAACCAAACCACGTTTGAAGCATGAAAGCCGAATATGACAGACAAGCCATCATAGAAGTAAGGATGGAGAGGATTTCTGCAGAAAATCCCTCAGGTTTCCTATGAAGAGCCTCTGACAGAAGGTGAAGGGAAGAAAAGTACCTTAGCAGGGTCGTGAGGGTGAGACAAAGGCGAGAAATTTGGGCTCGGGTAAGTTGAACAGGGTAATTTGGGTTCGCCCCCAAACAGGTAGAACCGATCCCAACAACTGTTGGTCGAGAAAGGGAAAGTTAGCCCAATGATAAGCAAGGGCGGACTGATCCGAGGTCCATGGAGGACAAGGCATACTAACGCCATCCCCCAGTTGAGAGGCAAATCAATCCACGTAAACCCTAATATCGGCGGATGGGGGAAAGACTAAATAGGGTCGGGAAGTTGTTTCATGTAAGAGGGAAGGTCTAGGACCATAGGAAACAGGTGTAAAGACAAAACATCACATACTTGAGAGATAAAGTTCGAAAAGACTGATGACGGACGAGCTGAATCATCGAAATCGTCTTCAGCCTGGCCTGGCCCGAAAGTTCGGGAAGAAGTGGGGCAGGAGTAGGCGAGAGAAGATGGCTCATATACTGCTCAGTCTCAATGGGCGACGATATATATCCTGACAGGTTGCCCACGCCCGTGGCTGAAAATATGGCATCAGACGCTGGTGAAGTACTCCAAGTGGTGACTGTAATTTCGCAATTCATAAGCGGGAAACGTGAGGAAGTGATGCTTTATTGAAATATTAACTCCACAACTGTGAAGTGTAATAAATAAAGTTATGAAAAATGAAAAAAATAAACCACTTCAAGGTAACTGAACAATATAAAAAAAGAAAGTCTGAACTGGACAGCTGTCAAATGAAAAGCATAGTTAGGTAGTGGTGCATCACGTGATAGTAATGCTCTCCTACTGGTGGAGAGATGACTCATGATGATTTGCATGAGAGACATGTTGAAACTTTGGATTCCAACAGAGGGAGGATGAAAACTTGTGGGATGCGTTTCTGAAAAAGTTCGCATATAGAGGGCAGCACGAAATGAGAAAAGCTAATATTTTGAGAGTAGGGAGAGTACCTTATCGGAATTCTGGTGACTTCTCGAAGAAGGGCGTGTTTGACCTTGACAGCTAGCCAATGTGTATCGTGAAAAGGAGGAGCTTGTGTCAAAGAATCGAAAGAGCTAGATTGTATAAGCTAAACATAGACTTATTACCGAACAGTGTGTAGACACTATTAGATGTGTGGAAGTTTCTAGAAAAACAGTTCATGCTTTCTAAGCCCATGTGGAAACTATTTGAATAATAGTGACTTTACGTTATTTGGTTGTTTTGTGCGATATTCAACGTTGTGATTAAACTTTGTGATTTGAACTTTTCTGTGGTGACGTATGTTGTAGAAATCAATTCTATAGTTTGTTGCAAAGAAACCTAGACTACAGGTAGTGGTGCTAATGCTGAGTCTCTGGCTTGAACTGAAGTTAAGAAGCCGAGTCTTGGAACTAGTGATGTTGATTCGTTAACCCTGCAGTTCCTGCAAATTCCTCACCGCTTCATCGACTTCAGTTAAATACCAGAAGAAATGTGAAGAGAAATACGAATGACTGTTTTTTTATACCTCCCTTGAAGGGACGTTTGTAAGTACTGCCGAGAATTGAAAATAATAAAAAAAAAGATTTCGATGCAATACATAGAACAGGCGGTGTTTTCATAATAACTCCGTTTACCAACTGTCGAAAAGCAACAGGAAATACCGAGAAGCTCGACAAACTTTCTAAGTCCAAGAAACATGCTTATGCTCAAGCAATGCATTAGCTTCGTGAAGAGGGTTTTGAAAGACCGGTTCATCCTTTACTTGTTCAACAGTCAACTCAGGAATGTCGTCTCAACAGGGAAGCAACTTTTGCAAAAGAAGAAATCCTACATACTAAGAAGTATGAAAATTTGATTTCTCATCTTTTTATGCCACAAAAGGACTATCTGAAACAATGAGTGGAAAATCAGGACGACCGTTCGACATATGTAAGCAAAGCTTGTGATCTGCTGAGCTGCATTGTCGAAGTTCTAGATTTTTATGAAGCCTCGGAAGTGAATAACAAATATTACTCTATAATGGCTGACGAATCGTCAGATATCAACAATGTGAGCCAGTTGTTAATTTTGATTCGCTACATGACTGACTGCGGTGAACTTAAGAGACATTCTGGAGCATTACTGATCTAGCAAGCCCTGATTCCGAAACCATTAGAAGTTCAATTGACACAGAGCTGACGAAAAGTAACCTGGATTACAAGAAATTGATTTTTTTTTTGCGCTTTCAATAATGCCGTCATTTTTTTAGGAAACGTTATTGGTGTGCATAAACGACTTGAGAGAAAGCATGATGAGAAATTCCTTATGTACATTGTAGGGTTTGTCTTTTATTTCCAGCCTTAACCAGCGCTAGAAATAATATCGTGTCTGTGAAAGTGTGTTGCACAAGAACCTAAACTAAAAATTCCAGAATCAGACGAAGTGCGCTGGCTCAGTAATTACAAACCTGTTCATGTCGTCTTAACTTGTTACTGCTCAATTATGATGGCCTTTGAGCACCTACACAAAGATGGTGCAGATTTAGCATCGTTAACAGGAGGTATCTTGTTGGAAATGAAGAAATCTTGTTTTCTTGTTACCATAGCAATTTTGGATGAGGCTTTATGTACAGTATCTAATATCAGCAAAGTTTTGAAAAAAAACAACAACACCTAAACCTGTTGTCAGTTCCTCAGCTTTTGGCGTCGACGACAGTACATTTGAGAGAAATAGGGACTCATTGTGCCTATTTAAGTAAAGAAAACTATTACTATAGCTGTCGTAGATCTCAAACAAAGTCTTCTGGTGTGCAGTCGATTGTTGAAAATGAGCCAGAAAGTCGAACCTTCAAAAACGTTAATAAAATTGTTGACACTGTAATTGAACAAATGGAGCACCGATTCAATAATCAAGCGGTCTCCCTCGTCAACATATACGCTTCCTTCCAAATGGTCCAGTCAATTTGCAGTTTGACATAATGTAAAGAGAGGATGATGGACTAGACGATGATGCCTTGTGGGCTGACTTGAGCTCCTTCAAGTACATTGCAAGGAAGAAAGAAGATCAAGATGAAATGTTGTGCATTACTTGTTGAAAGCAAACATCGGTTACGACAATCTTAAAAAAAATGCCTGATGGTGGTGCCGATTTCGACTGCTGGAGTTGAGCGTTATTTCAGCGACACGAACCGTATTTTATATAAGCTGAGCAACCGGATGGGACAAGACACGCTTCAAAGCTGCATGAATATTAGCATCGAGGGGCCTAATTTACTCTCACACACCTTGTTGCCAAGGGTTACCGATTTATCTGCACGGAAAAAGCCAAGACGTGTTCGTCTTCTCCAAGAGTAGTTACAGTGAATCGTCTAAACATATTTTCAGTATTTTTTTTTATTTTTTTTGCAAATTCGTAAAAAATATATTTAAATATCATAAACAATAATCACAAAATATATTATTGTAAATTCGCGAAATCAAATACTTAAATTAAACTACAGTATTTTCCATTTTGTCGAATTAGAATTTTTATCAATCCCCTCACCCCACCCCCAACGTGGTGGAAAGGTCTGGATTCAACACTGGACTTAAGAGAGTCTGAACTTTAATATCCGACTTCACTTAACTCGTAGTATATTTGTAAACTTTACAAAACAAAATGGTTTCGTCCAATATTTTATAATATGTAGGCTTTTCGACATTAATATTAAACCGTTATTATGGTGACTAAGTTTAATACGTTCCTCTAGAATCACAAGTACTAAGGAAGATCACAGGGTAGGTTTGAGTGATCTGTTTAAATACCCCAGGCCGTCTGTAAATTCTGAAGTCTACATTGAGGGTCAATAACTGTTTACGAGAATAAAATCCTTTCTAACATATCGATAATTATCAGTAGATGGCAGCACTATGCTAGGCCATTGGGGCAAGTTTTTTTTGGCTTGTTAGAGGGAAGGCAGCTAATCATCACCACCCACCGCCAACTCTTGGGCTACTCTTTTACCATCAAATAGTGGGATTGACCGTCATTTTATAACGCCCCCACGGCTGAATGGGCGAGCATGTTTGGTGTGGGACGGGGATTCGAACCCTCAGATTGCGAGTCGAGCACCTTAACCACCTGGCTATGCCTGGTCTTTTTTTTTTCTTGTTTTTGGAGCTTAATGTCTTAACTATAAACTGTGAACAGATATGATGGAATGTATTAAAACTTAGGATCAAAGTTAATACAGAAAAGGGGTGTTACTGAGACACAAGGAACTAGTTAATGACAGTATGCCAATTTAAGAATATACGTATGCTATACTAGACTTATTAGTGTTTGTTTGTAAGTATGCACAAAGCTACACAATGGCCTATCTGTGCTGTGCCCACCACGGGTATTGGAACCCGGTTTCTATCATTATATGTCCGCAGATGTACCGCTGTGTCTTTAAGTGGGGGGGGGGGGGGGGTAGAATTATCAGTGCCGAATTAAAGAATTTTGGGACACTGTGCACTATGGAAAATTTGCCTCTCCTTCCAGAAGCTAGACAGAGAATATGATATACACAGCTTGTAAATATCAGAACAGCTCTATATATTATTATTATTATTACTGACAAAAACTCATATCCTTCTCAGCAAAAAACACACAAGCACCACTAATAATACAAAGATTGTATACTCTTACTCTAATAATTTAATGTCAAATATAATTAGTTAAAATCCTTGTATCCTGTCCCATTAAACTAATAGATAGGCTTAGAAAGCACTGATGGTCATTGTAAAACGTGAGTGAATGACGTTTATATGTATTACTGATTTAGACTGGCTGTGACTGTCATATACACCTATTTCTGGAATCTCGTTGAGATATTTTTCCGGTGGTTGAGGGCCTCCTTTGAGCTGGGAGCCCTATGCAATGTATACCGAGTACATATTGATGAATCCGGGCCTGCTAGGTTAGTTATAATAGTATTTCTTCCTTTTTTCCAGCTTGCGGAATTATATAATTTTTCAACTTAGTTTGGTCTGACTGTGTTGAAAGTGAAGAGAACTAAGTCGTGATTCTATTTGTGTTTTCTGAGTAAGAAATAATACATGGTTATTTTGTTTGTCACTCTGTGCTTGCTGTGCTTAACGCTCTGAATATTATTTGGCGTGAGTAGACAAATACAAACAATGGAGATTTCTAAGCTTGACATATTTTCACGTTTCTAATGCCACGAATTCTGCCGCAAGGTGAGTGAATCAAAATTTGTGACACTAAAAGAACGGTTGAAGGATATTCTTTGTAAGTCATTAAAGCAAGAAGCGGATATGTTGGAAGAGATTAATATGCTCTAATGTAAATTTGTAGCACTCATCACATCTATGTAGACATCGACTGGCCAAGTGGATACTATGTGTCCAGGGGGTTTTCACGAGGAAGTGAACCTGTGCATCGGTTCCCATCGTTGATGTAAGTCAATTGACCACAACCCACAGATAATATTTTTCACCCAGCAGTGAGCAATCTCACACGGAAGAAAATCTAGGGCAACGTTTCAATTTATTTATCCCATAGAAGGCCACAGCCCTGAAAGATATACCATGTCAGTGTCGCCATCTATCACAACACTTCCATCTTACACCAACTCTAGGGTTTCCTGCGGCCTAGGAAGGTTCAGCATTACGGACGCAAGCTCAGTCGGTTCCAAACGGTGTATAGTATATTCAAACCCTTCATGTTCTTCTTCGGGAAATATGAAACTAGTTTATCCCGAGTGTCGATGGCATTTGGAAAAAGAATTAACACCAAGTATGGGTAACTTAGAAGCGTGGATGCGAAAATATTATATTACAGGCCATACAGAAAATCCAAATAGTGATAAACTTCACGTTTCAAGGACACATTTTTCACTACGTACATCAGATGAGAGAGAACTGGAGTGGGGACCTGGAATTGTAAATAAACTCCGTTCTAGGTTTGTTGCTGAAACAAGCAAGGCGGTAAACAAAAACTTTAAGAACAAGAAGTTATCAGCTACCAGTGTAGAAAATCTAGAAACTGAGGTTACAAAACACATAGTACAAGATTTTGACTCCAAAATACCTAAAGCAATACGGTTTAGGTGTGATAGATCTGGAATATCTAATGTTTATTCTACCAACTTGAAAAAAACTCTTAGTACAGACTCTTTGTTTCGTGAAAAAAGACAAAAAGATTTTCAGCATATGCCAGAAACGTGGAAAATATTGAAACCCGTTAAACGTTTTTCTTCTATGTTCGATCGTTTATCTAGCTCTGTACATGCCAATAACAGTGCGATTGTCGTTGGTAAATTTCCACTTATGGACAGGTTTCACGAGGCAAAGAAAATAAATCACATTTTTAGGTTGAACAAAGAAGACCTACCTAAACAGAACACTGTCAGTACATTTAAAAGAATTTTCGAAGAATCGGACAAAAATTCAAATCAACATATGAAACCCTCTATAGTGAAAACTAGATCACTTAGTAATGCCACACCTTTTGGTGGTTCAGTCTCGTGGAATAATTCGCCTACAGTTGGAAAGCAAAATGATTTTGTTGTCAAACCGGTTAGCAGCCCATCTGAGTCAAGTTTGAGAAGCAGCGTATCTGGAAGTAGGTTAGTCAAGCTGGAGCCATACGGAAATGATGATCCTGTAGGATTTAATGCCCAAAACACTCCCACTGTTCTCTCTTACGGGAACACAACCAGTGAAACGAAAGGAAATGACACAACAGCATCTTTTGTGTCCAAAAGATTATGCGAAGAAACTGATGTGAGGCCCATTTCTAACGATGTTCTGGAAAGAATTCGATCCCAGGGATCCACTATGACATTCGGAGGAGTTAATGGGCTTTTAATAAAGCCAAAAAATGAGCTACAGCCTGCTTCTACAATCAGCACAAGACAGAAAAAAAGTAAGGCACCTTCCCCACCCGTCCATCAAAAAGATCCGTTACTAGATTCTCAACTTCTAATAGGAAAATCAAAATTAAGAAATATAGACACCATTTTAGTACCAAAGGTGTACTCAGATCTTAAAAGTCAGGCTAGAGTTCCATTTAAATCACAAGAAAATGGATCAACAACTGGGCAGCCGATTTCTCGAGATACTAACAACGACAAGTTCGATAATACACTCGAACCCAAGAAGTCTCCAGAAGTCAAGAATGGAGACAATTTGATCGCAAACTGTACAAAAACACCTGAAGCTTCAAAAATACAACATGATGAACTTGTTAATAATGAGGAAACTGAAATTCTCCGACCCAGTACAATGTTAGGCAACAAGACCTCTCTATGGCAGAAACCGCCGCCGACCTCTACATCCATAGTATTTGATTTTCGTGGAAAGACCGTGCAAGCTAATATAGCTTTGGAACCAAAGACGTTTGGACCATCGTCTAGTTTGGCTGTCAAACAAAACGTAAATCTGACAAACGGTCTGGTAAATGGTTTAGTGTCTGGAAATAATTACAGCGAGAAAAATGATTCCGCAAATGAAGATTGTATAGGAGAAGCATTCAATGCAGACGAAAACCGTCCTGTTGTATCAAGATTCGTATTTGTTGGTGAAAATACAAAAGTAGGAAAAAGTGCTTTCCTTACAACTAGAAATAAAAACGTAAGATTTTATTAGTAATTCTATTTTAGGTCGTAAAGTATTAATGGTAATTATAACTAATAGTAATAACACAGCCATGTTTATAAAGATTTGTAATTTATACAGGCTTATAAGAACAAAGTAAGTTTTATGTATTTCTCAAGCTTAGGTGTTTAACACCTTAAGACTAACTGGCTTATTAACACATGCAATTTTTCAACTGGTTACCGTAAGTTTTAATAGATTCAACCTTTGTGTTAATCTGCCTGTGAATGTTTTGCACTCTCTTGTTTGAGTTAGAACAAAGTCACATTGGGCTATCTGCTGTGTTCGCCTCGGGAAATCTAACCTCGGATGTTAACGTTGTAAATCTCTAGACTTACCGCTATCTCACTGAATTGCACTATCAGTTGTTTTTTTTTTCTTCTGATAACTTCTCGTAATTGTTTGTAATTATGCACAAAACTACACAATGGGCTATATGTGCTCTGTCCACCACGGGTATCGAAACCCAGTTTATAGCGTTGTAATTCCGCAGACATACCGCTGTGCTACTGGGGGCTAACTTCTCATAAACCGGAAACTGGCGTAGAAAGGTTATTAAAAAGTATTTATGGTAACATTGCATTATTGTACTAAGCCTACATAAAATAAAAGACAAAATTTCAGTTTTTAATTAAATAAAGCAAGTACATTTTTAATTCATATTTTTTTTTGTACGCCCACGGTGGCTCAGCGATAAGCTTGAGGGCTTACAATGCTAAAACTCACAGTTAGATACCCACAGTAGACACAGCGTAGATAGTCAATTATGTAGCTTTGCGCTTAAAAGAAACAATTATTTGTTCAATATTTTAATGATTTTCTCTTTTTGGCCCGGCATGGCCAGGTGGTTAGGGCACTCGACTCGCAATCTGAGAGTCACGGGTTCGAATCCCCGTCACACCAAACATGCTCGCCTTTTCAGCCGTGGGGGTATTATAATGTAACGGTCAATCCCATTATTCGTTGGTAAAAGAGTAGCCCAAGAGCTGGCGGTGGGTGGTTATGACACACAAGTCTTACACAGCAAAATTAGAGACGGCTAGCGCAGATAGCCCTCGTGTAACAACATGGCGCAACTTTTCCTATGTACAAATATTTTTTGATACACTGATTATTCATGCATTTTGTTTACTTTTGCAGGAGGTGCAAAAAATTCCAGTGTAATTGTAGTAGATACGCGAAATAAATTCCGAATTTAGAATTTAAAAAAAACAGCTTAGTTTTTTTTTTAATAGAAAACTATTTATCAACAGTATACGTATCGGAGATCTAATAATATTGAAATATCCGCGTTGTAGTTTCCAAGAATTAACAATCACAAATAGTCCACCCAGTTACGATAACTTCTACATAGAAGTGTAGCATGTCTTCCCTTACCAACAATTAACAATCACAAATAGTCCACCCAGTTACGATAACTTCTACATAGAAGTGTAGCATGTCTCCCCTTACCAACAATTAACAATCACAAATAGTCCACCCAGTTATAATAACTTCTACATAGAAGTGTAGCATGTCTCCCCTTACCAACAATTAACAATCACAAATAGTCCACCCAGTTATAATAACTTCTACATAGAAG
>NW_013668188.1:171380-176263 GCF_000517525.1 Limulus polyphemus | reverse complement strand
TATTTTATATACCTACAAAATCTATAGTTTCCTTATTTTAGCTAGCTACAAAATGTATAGTTTCCTTATTTTAGCTACCTACAAAATGTATAGTTTCCTTATTTTAGCTAGCTACAAAATGTATAGTTTCCTTATTTTAGCTACCTACAAAATGTATAGTTTCCTTATTTTAGCTACCTACAAAATGTATAGTTTCCTTATTTTAGCTACCTACAAAATGTATAGTTTCCTTATTTTAGCTACCTACAAAATGTATAGTTTCCTTATTTTAGCTACCTACAAAATGTATAGTTTCCTTATTTTAGCTAGCTACAAAACGTGGTTTCATTTTATGTAGCTACAAAATGTGTAGTTTCTTTATTTTATATACCTACAAAATTTATAGTTCATTTTATGTAGTTAAAAACTGTATAGTTCCTTATTTTATGTAGTTAAAAAATGTATAGTTTCCTTATTTTAGCTAGCTACAAAATGTGTAGTTTCCTTTATATATATAACTTGACTCAGCTTTCACTTCATCTACTAATAATATCAGAGTACTAATTAGACCAAATCATTTAGTGTTTGAATTATGATGACTCAATATCTAAAAAAGCCCTCCGTTGGCTTAGCAGAAAGTTTGAGGGCTTATAACGCTAAAAATCGGGTTTCGATATTCTCGGAAGGCAGAGCACAGTCATTCCATTGTGTAGTTTTGTACTTAACAACAAATAAAAAAAACCTAAAATAAATTATCTCAAACCAAGCAATGGGTAAGGTGTTATCTGAATCAATGTTTCATTCTTATTTTTATTGATAGAATTATCTATTAGTGTTTTATATTGATAAAGAAGTTTATTCATGCACATTTATTTAAGATTTCTAATATTTAAGATTATATTTATTTGGCATATACAGAGTTATGCTAAAGTTCTACACGTTCATGATATCTCTAAGCCTCGCCTTTACTGCAATTTTTCTAAGTCACAACCGTGTTTCGCTAACTGCCTCTTCTTTTGTTACAATAATTAGTTGGAACGTTACTTACCTTGTATGATCACGTGGAACTAACCATGTTGTGACATTGAGTCGTCATATAAATGGTGGTGGATGTTTCGAACAGCTATAACGGTAAAATTAAAAAAATCGTGGTAGTTCTCGATTTTTTCATCACTCTGTATATTGCTTTAGAAAATTGAAAACAGATCATGTAAAGAAACTGTCCGTCTTCTAAGTTTGTATCAGCCAAAGGGACTGGGGAAAAATCTCTAAGTTAAAGATTTCATGTTGAATTAGGATTTATTTCGATCCCTTTACAGGGAATTCCGCTATAGTCGAATAAAATGCTCTAGCAAGAAAATTGATAAAAAAAAATCGAGTTTCGGGTAATTTTGCGAGTGGCATAACTCTGCCAGAAAGTGTGGTTTTCAGCCAAACAGATTACGTGTTGGGGTGTCTCTGTTAAGTACAGATCTGAAATTGAAGTGTGAAGTTAAACGTGCAATGAACCCAAAGCATGAATGAAGCATGATGACATATAATCAAACTGAAGTAAAAAGAAAGTGACATCAAATGAATTCTTGTATAAGATACGTATGTCAGTTTGATTCAGATCAATCGTGGACACGCTGGATGCTGTTAGCGAATACTGAACTCAAAAAGATTTTTAATCTAATACTTCCATTTATATATATAAAGAAAAACTCAATCTCACTAGACGATAGTTAGCTTTGTCACATCGATGCAGGAGATGTATTACGCTTTACTCCCTCCCATCTGTCAAATAAAGTCTCTATTCATTTTTAAGTTTAAAACGTTTATTTGAAAAATCTGTTTAAAAATGTGAGGTTAATTACGAAAGATAATAACAGTGAGAAAAATTACTTAGCAACACATTCAGCTTAAAATAAAGCAAGTCTAACGTGAGATAGCTTTGATATACAAAAGTAGTCGACAAATTATTTATCTCGTTTTAAAAATGTTCAAAGTTCGGCGAAGAAACCCAATTTACCCATTGAATCTGTAGTACGATGTTCGTATCATTAGAATTTGCTGTATAATAAAAACTTTGCCCCCCAGTGGCACAGCGGTATATCTGCGGACTTACAACGCTAGAATCCGGGTTTCGATACCCGTGGTGGGCAGAGCACAGATAGCCCATAGTGTAGCTTTGTGCTTAATTACAAACAAACAATAAAACCTTTGAAGCCTTAGAAAACGCCTTCAATCAAATATTAGATACCTGGTGATGTCATCTAGCGGTTGTATTTCCTATGAGGTTCTCTTTCATCTCAAACAAATCCAAATAAATAAAATGTTATAAAAACTTCATTTGCAAAATCGTTTTCTCTTCATTAAGATTCTCCTTTAGATGAATTAATCAAAATGATGTTGGATGTTAACTTAAGGTTACTTGCTGATGGAGGAAAGTTTCGTGAAAACTAGTCACATCTACCGTAATAGCACAAAGGAAATCAAAAATAAGAGGTCTTTTTAAACCTTATCATCGAACAGAAAATGGTAATCGAAACACAAAATCAAGACACTTTTTAAACATGTGATAAATGCCTTTTACGCAAAATTTTGTTTCAAAAATGCATTTTAAGGTAGTTTAGATAATTCATAATCACCCGTAAATAGAATATTAAAATACAAAACTTATTCACATAACGAAATTATTTAAAGAGAACAATTATGCAAATTCCATTTGACTTTTTACTCTTTACATGGTTTAACTCTTGCTCATGGATTTTCCTGATGCACAGTTCACGCCTAACAGGAGGGTTCAACATTATAATTAATAAAATTCATGCAAAAAAATTAAGACTGACAGCATGACTTTCCATTATTCAGACATCATCACAACAATAAAAAGCAGCAGAGCGTTTGAAAGGGCTTTATAAACAGTCAGCATTTGTTATAAGTTATTGTTTAATTCTGTAAAATATTGTTATAGAACACACTCGGACTAACAACAAAAGAATTGGAACAGAAACTTCAGCTGAGACGTAATAAACTCAGTCAAGAAAAGTAAGATATAAACTAATTAACAGGTAGCATTTAATACAAAAAATGTAACAAATTAGTAATTACACTTAGGTGATCGTATAAGTTATTAACTATGACAATGATCATCAAAACGTTACTGGAAGATCTTACGAACTTGAAATGATTGAATTTATATATAAAATACTGGAAATATATAAAAATTATGAGGGGAAAAAAAGAGTATGAATTTTACCCCCTTTATCACGTGAAAATGAGCTGTACCAAATTACGGTTACGTATATATAATTCACAGTGTTATTGGTTCTTACTCTTACCTCCCCCCCCCTTGTTTTTTTTTTTTTTCATTCAGCCCTTAACCAAATATCATCCCGTGAGTGGGCTGAAGAGAAATTTCATTTCTGAACACCCCTGGTTTCCACGAGCCCCGGACTCTTTCCGATTCTGCGGGTGAGCTGAATGTCTTTCGGCATGATTATCACCCTCTTTGCGTGAAAGGTACAGAGATTAGTGTCTTCGAAGAGACCCACCAAGTATACCTCACTGGCCTTCTGAAGAGCCAGGACAGCAGAGCTCTGGAATCTCAGATCGGTCTTGAAGTTCTGGGCGATTTCTCTCACCAGTCTCTGGAAAGGGAGTTTTCTGATGAGCAGCTCAGTTGATTTCTGGTGACGACGGAGGGCTACAGTTCCGGGCCTGTAACGATGAGGTTTCTTTACACCTCCTGTGGCTGGAGCACTCTTTCGAGCAGCTTTAGCGACCATTTGTTTTCTTGATGCTTTTCCACCCATGGATTTTCTTGCAGTTTGCTTGGTGCGTGCCATAATTTAGCTTTTCAGTCTAATCTCTACCGTACTGTACGACTTCTGTGCTGAGAATGATCTTCGTTCGCTGTTTCTTCTTCATCGCCAATCAGAAAGTGCCACATCAGAATAAAGCCTACAAACAGTACGGGTAGTCATAATTGTTTGTTTTTGAATTTCGCGCAAAGCTACACGAGGGCTATCTGCGCTAGCCGTCCCTAATTTAGCAGTGTAAGACTAGAGGGAAGGCAGCTAGTCATCACCACTCACCGCCAACTCTTGGGCTACTCTTTTTACCAACGAATAGTGGGATTGACCGTCACATTATGACACCCCCACGGCTGAAAGGGCGAGTATGTTTGGTGTGAAGTGGATTCGAACCCGCGCCCTAACCACTTAGCCATGCCAGCTCACATGGAAACAGAATATTCTAATTGACTAATTGCACAGTGTTACTTTTATATTTATTATGTAAAAATGAACAGCGTTTAACGTACATTGTTCTATACGGGTGCAAAACTACGCAGTTTATAACCAACTTTAAAGACAATTATTTCACTAATATAAACAAATATGCAAATAAACACATTAAGTTAATTATCTACCTTTTCGTAGCTCATGAATAATGCAATACCATTACATCTCAATACAAGTTCTAACAGACACATAAAAATCGACAAGTAGGCCTAAAGTTTAAATATGCTTTGTACACGAAGCAAGTTTACCTACTATATAATAATTAGCAGTGAACCACGTTGATTATGGTGTACGTGGGCGCTAAAGGCTTGTGGCATGCGAAAATATCTTTCCATATAGAGGGCAGCACTGAACGAGAATAGTTATGTACGTGAAAGAAGGTATGGTATCATATCGGAAATTCGCTATTTTATGAAATCGCTTAATCAAGAAAAAAATCTCAAGATCTTCGTCAAAGATGGCGATTATCCAGAAAGACAAGGCATTTTACACTTCTTTACTTATACAGCATTATTTAATAATTTAAAACATATACCCTTTTCATATATCCAGTATTCCGCATAATAATGCTGCATATGTGAAAGTAAAGCAAAAGTCTGTGGGTTTTAACTGGTATGA
>NW_013668188.1:145595-170457 GCF_000517525.1 Limulus polyphemus | reverse complement strand
TTAGTGGGATTGACCGTCACATTATAACGCCCCCACGGCTGAAAGGGCGAACATGTTTTGTGTGACGGGGATTCGAACCCGCGACCAGCAGATTGCGAGTCGATTGCCCTAACCACCTGGCCATGACGACCCCCACCCCCCAAAGAGATAAAGTTCATTCATCTATTCTGATTTGTCAAGACACAAAATGTGAATTCGGGGCACGTGCCAGCACCTAGTAACGCCTCTGATAATCAAATAATTTTAGTAGATACAGGCACGAGTTCATCCTCTAGTTTCTCTTACCGCACACAACACACATACACGTATATTTATTTATAATGAAACTCCTTTTTGAATTTGTTGGAAATTTTTAAATCGTTGCGTTTTATAACTACATCTTTGATTGTTGTTTTATCTTATTTGCTGTTTTAGAATTTCAATTCCTTGAAAGAATAAATAGTAAAGTTGAAAGGCTTGATTAAAGTTTGGCTGAAATGACTAAGGATATTTACCTTCTATATTTCACTAACGCGAGTTTAGCATTTCACATCGTTTTATAGTCAAATAATAATTATAATAAAAGAACAACATTATTTGCTCAGGTTCAAATCGTGTTTATTGGTGTGTCCACACACTTGAATCGTTCATGACTTACATGAAATTGACTAGTATACATGAGAAATTTCGGCACACTATAACCAATGTCACGTTACTTTCCAACTGAAAAATGATACTGATTTTATCTCTACAACAGTAATTACTGGCTACATATTTAAGCACTGTATTTTACTAGAAAAATCAAACAGCGCATTGCTAGCTACGATACAAACCAGGCTTTCATCAAAGCTATGTACATATGAAAACCTCATTCTACAAAACAACACAAAAAAGCCGCCACGGGTATGACAATTTTAACGGAGAAGCTACTTTGTAATTTGTTCTATCACAATGAGGAGCTTTTCCCTGAAAAAGTCTTACTTTAGCTTTACATACCCAACACATGGGATTACACCATCTTCATAACGTTTGCAAGGATGCTTTATTTTGATATTAAAAGAGAGCATTTAAATCTGACTTTCAATTTTAAAAAAACATCTGCACACCAGGATGAACAGTCTCGTGCAAATCTGACAAATTACACCTAACCACTTAGTTATTTTACACTTTAGAATTACTAGAAAAACACTACATTATGGCATAAATTATAAAGCAGACAAACGGTTTGCAGGATCACAAGGATGACGGTCTCAACCAGGACATATTTCAATATGAATAAAATCCAATATATATATATATACGTAAGAAGAATGTAGAAAACTACCAAATATTCAGTGCAGTATGAATTAACAACTAGAGCCTCCTACATCACTGTTCAAAGTCTAAAGCTGTCTTAAGATGGGTCTGGACTCCAACATCCACCTATTTAGGGTTGGATCCTAAAATTGGACTACCATTAAGGATAAGACATGAGTAAATAATGATACAAATGAAACTTCCAATGGTAAAGTACCCATCTGGATGCCCCCACTGAAAAACCTGTAAAGTTTCACATACAACTTCACAATGAAATATCTGAACAGTTGGAGAATCATAGATCTGGTTCATCACATATCCTCCTGCAATTCATTTCTGGGTAGGTCACACTCATCCTATTTTATGAATAAACACTGTAATACTTTGCTCTGTTTGTTGGCTTCAGTGTCTTACTTATTACACTTTTCATATGCTTTCCACTCACTTTAATAGGACAAACCAAAACCAACACTAGTGTATAAGTATCCACAATACTGTTAGACCAATCAGCTGAGTATCTAGGTTATCATCATTTTTAAATAGGGATCATTATTTTCTCTATGAAAAAATACTACCCTAAAAAATTCTTACCGATACAAATACAAAAATGGTCATCTAGGATTAATACAGACAAACAACGATTTTATTCAGTTTCATCAACTTATTTTTTTTCATATTAGTCAAAAAATGTTAATTTTTTAAGCTACTAGTATCTATAACAGAATCACAGCTGTGAACATTTTTGAAATACTTCATTTTGTATATATATTTTATAAGGAATGTTGATGTCAAACAAAAAAATACTAAATAATGTACTTTCAGAAAATATCACCTTGTCTTTCTCTGAGCCAATTGCATTAACAGTTTGTATTTGAGTCTACAGATGCAAGAGTTTCTATTGTTAAATAGTGCGCAATACGACAGAAGACAAGTTCATAATATGGCTGTATTTTGAATACCTATTTTCTCACAATGAGCAATATTTACACAAGACGTTTCACTGCTTACAGCTTAAAAGCTACAAGTCAAACAAACTATTTGAAGTTAGTAAACATTATGTCTAACATTACCAATTTCACTTGTGAAGAATTTGTAACAAAACTTAAAAAGAGGGACAACACTAGCAAAGAAGAACTCAAAAGTGTACAAAATAGACACCAACAAAAACAGAACTCGTGTTCTTAGTCAGGGAACATTCACAAGTGTCACCATAACAAATTATTGAACACCGTTTTATAAATCCAGACCCACCTCTTTTATTAAACATATAAATGTTGAAATATAAAAACTGATGTGGAGGGAGAAATGTTCTGTGAGTCGTAAGTATTAAAAGAAACACATCAAAAGAAAAAAAAAGAATAAATAAAATTTAAATAACTCTACTGACATTTTATTTAAAAAAATTTGGCTTTTTCATCTTTGATACTTTTTAAATGATAACAACTGTTAACAACTCCTTACTAAAAGCAACAACAATGCTGAATTCAAAATTAGTTTCAAAACAACTAAAGCATATAAAACAATCACAACATCTGGCTGTTAGCCAACAAAAGGTTTTCAACAAGACCTTAACCAAGTTAGTTGTCAAGTCGTGAAGATTACTGAAGCTTACCAATCTTTTACTTAAGCAAAAGAAAAGATCCTGAAACTGTATCATTAAATTCTGTATTGTTCCTTAATAAACATTTTTCCTCCATTGAAATATAACAACTCTAACAATCCTGGTCTCCTGTTGTTAATATATTTGTTTAAAAACATTACCGATCCAATTAAATATATTCTGTTTCTAAATTATGCCTTTATTCTTCAGTCTTAATAATACTTAACATCACTAGTCTGCTCATTAAACATATGATACAACTTCAACAAAAAAGGTATATGTTACAGGGCTAAAAGTAAGTAATCAACAAATGTATTAACAAGATTTTTAAAAGAAATTTAACTAACTTATTCTAGAGATGAAAAATCATGAATTAACATATTACTTAATCTCTAAGCACAATTCACATTAAATATGCTAGGATTTTTATACTGTAGATATTACGATTCATTACTACAGATTAATATTTAATTTTCAGCCCCTTAGGAAGATCTCCCTTTTGATTAAACTGACATGAAAATCAACAAAAATACTAATGAATATTCAAAATAACTATGTAAGTTGTATATATCAAAGCCAATTTATATAATTTGATGGTTCACATTTCACAAAAATAAAAAAAAACACAACCTCGATATTTTTATTGTCATGCTAAAACTTCAAAGATAATCCAAAATTATGTGGCAAAAAATTTTGGTTCTATTATTCATTAAGTATACTGTCACCAAAACAAAAATTATAATGAGAAAAAAAAAAGAGTTTCTTAAATTTTCAAAATCATCAATTTATCTGCAAGCATTTATGCATGTGTTTATTGATAGTAAATGTAAGTATTATTGTAAGTGTTAAATTATACATTTATCCTTACTTGCATTTATACCTAACATTATTACAATGAATTTGATAAAACCTATGGTAAATTTCCAACAAAATTATATATTTAATAACCTTTTTTTCAGAGTCCCTCTTTCAGATTAAATCATCTGTTTTCACACTGGTGGTGTTATCAATACACTGTATTTCAAAACTGTACATGGCTAGCCAAAGTTTGAAATTATTACACCTAATTCTCTTTTGCTTCATGTTAAAGAATACTTCTAATACTTAAATTTAAATATTTCTCATATATTTTCATTTATAGTTCAGGAATATTTTTGAAATCTTCATAATTTTGATAAAATATTCAACATTGAAAAAAAAATTTTCCGTTGTTTTTTTAAGTTTCTATAGATGATTAAGTGTTACTCTTCAGTCAGAAAGTTATAAATTTGTTTCTCTAACAAGTATAGTTTAAGCAAGAATGACATTTTTGTTGTAAATCTCATATATATTCCTACAAATACACTGGATCACAGAGAAAACGGACAGTAAAAACCAATGCCACAAAACATATGTAACATTAATTTTGTTTTGTTTGAGACTTACATAGTTTGGTTTTCATAAGAAACAAAACAGAAAACTTCTGATATCATCAGCTCCTTAGAAGATCCTTTTATCTCTCTATTCATAAGAAGTGTATGTGCAGAAGAAACGTTATGAGTACTAGGAAACTAATGTACACCACATCAGATTGGATTTCACAGATGTTCTGATGGTTTGGGTTAATAGCTAGTAAACATCACTAGATGGAACAGGTGGGTTTACAAGACAAATGAAGAGACGAAAAATGTTCATAGATACCATGAGGTATGAAATTTACAGCCATTGTTAAAAAGGCAAATGTACAGACAAAAAGTGTGCAAAGATACAGAAAAAAAGAAGTGGATAGACAAAACATTTACACAGACAACATTACAAGACAAATGGGAAGATGATAAATGTACAAAAACAGTTAAAAGTGGGAAGAAGAAAAACGTATACAGAGACAGTTAAACAAGTGGGGGAAGGAAAATTGCACACACAGACACAAATAAATGACAAGTGGGGGAAGTAAAACTGTAAAGAGACACAGGTGAAAAACAAATGGAGATATGAAAAATGTACAAACAGATACCATTAACAGACAGGTAGACAAGACAAAAACCATAAACAACTGAGTAATTTTCATTAGAGAATCTGGATTTACAAAAATCCATGCAACATGTTCAGTTTTTTGGGGTTTTTTTCAGTAGTGTTTTGTGAACAATAACTTAGGTAAAAAATTAAAATAAAAAAATGAAATAAACAATCTCTGATATGTGGTATTTTCTCATTCTGACTGGTTTTCCAGGCCTGAATTTTCGTACTTAGTAACTGAAGTACATACATACATACAAACAAGCAATACAATGTTTTCAACAAATACTAAAAACAGCTAGAATCTATGTTACAAATCCTAAGCTCTTGCATATAAGCACACTTATATTATGTCAATTTTGCAACATAAACAAAACAAAAAATTAAATTGCAAGGAACTTCCTGGTAATCCCTGATTTTTGTATAGCATGCTTTGAGTTTTCTTTAAACACTATTACAGAAAATGGTGCAATTAAATTTTTTCTCAAATAGATGTCAAAATGGGGGAGGTGCAGATCCTAACTTTAGTGCTACCTGTTGTTGAGAAAATCAGTTTCACTGAATGAATATTGGTATCTCTCATTAGACATTTCTATTTCTACCATAACTTAATGTTTCGCCTGTTGTATTTCTTGTCAATAAAGGTTTTGATGGTTTAGATATGGTTTCCTGTTTGACCAAATCAAAAAACTTGTCTTTATAGCTAGCCACATAATTGTGAGCACTAAAGTTGTACATCAAACCCAACACCACATTTAAAGCCGACATGTCATAGCGGTGACAACCGGAATACCGATACATAGGTTTCTTGTTAAACCTACAACCCGAACCCTGAGCACCAATAGGAGCGATGCAGTCTAAGGTGAGGGCACATTGCACCCATGGTAGCATCAGCTTGTGATGAATTGATTCGGTATTGTAGAGAATTATATGACTAGGATCAACCATGTGGTGGAAGTAGTAGTATTCTTGTGAAATGTGAAAATAGTCAAACATTTTTTGGTGTGTGAGGGATGAAGTTGGATGATCAAGCTTCCATGCCACAAGGCCCTTTTGCTCTGCATTTTTCAGTACACTAGATGGAAGAGTTTTATTAAATCTGAACTGAATATCCAACCAAAGCACAGCTCCTGCCTTATTTAAGACTTCCTGTAAATAATCATATAATAATTGAATCAATTCAACATTCTTTGCAAAAGACAGTAACTGCTAACAAAATTTTTATACAAGTTATTCAAATCTAGGCCGATCAAATTTAAATGTATACTGAGTGCAATGAAAACTTTATAAAAGTAATCTATATATACTAGATGTACTTCCTCAGTGTTCTGTTTCAAGAGTAAATAAAACCAAAATTAAGAGTAACATAAATTTTAATTTCTTGTTTTTTAAGTTCATATGTCATGTTGTGTTGTAGCCTACAGTGTGCATAATTCTTCTAGTCATTCACAGAATGGGGACATTTTACTGACAGTACAAATTGCAATGTTACGCGTCCCTTATGTGTGACAATTTTAGTGTTTACTGACTGACTGTTAGACAACACACTACTGTAAAGTGTTACGAGTGGTTAAAACAGGTGATCCCTCCAGGCGGCCCTTGGCCACCTTTTGGGGAAATAATAGCCAAATTGTCTGTCTGTCACACACTGTATCTTCTGAATGGTTAATTGTAGAAAAAAAAAAACTATATATCAAAACGTATATTTCCAACAGTACATTTCAGGAAAATTTATGTTTTTTCACTTCCTAAAATTTCATGTCGATATCAACACTGAACTGTAGTCTTCGTATATACTGAACAATCAATCTGAGAAAAAATTTATTAAGAACAAAAAATGTTTCTTTTTATGGGAGAATTGTACAGCATATACACCCTGATCCAAGGGATTGGGTTGAATGCACATTTTAGATTTATTCATAACTATTTTTAACAAAATTACCATTGAATTGTTTCAACAGGCATCTACCAGTATGGTATAATTTTCACGTGACCATTTGGAATAAAACCAACTATAAAAATGCATTGTCAGCTTGTTTATGTTGATTAGGAAGACTGACATTGATTACAAAATTATTTTCTTCCTTTACAACACGATTAGTTTTAATTAACACTTTTTCTAATCAGTAAATTCACCAGAACAAATTAAGACTAACTTTTCATTTGAAGAAACAATTTCTGTATTTGATTTAAATTTCTAAATAAAACTAAAATACAATGTTTCTTTAATAGATTGTGTCTCGTGTACAATTACCTCTTAAAGTTACAAATTCATTTTTTTAGTATTAACATGAAGTAAATCAAAAACCTTTGGTGAAAAAAAAAATCTGTGACACACACACACATATATATATATACATAATCAATAAACAGTTGATCTGCTGTATAATAACGAATAATAAATTATGCACAATGACATAACATTATTCACGCACCTAAATTAATTGAGGTTATTGTATGGTGGATTAAAAAGGACTTAAACCTCATAAATCAAAAACAAAATATTTTTGTAAAGCCAGAAATACACAAGCAACTTTTTTTTTTGTCAGTTCTAGATGATAACTAAAAATGTAAGATTGACAATCCTTTTAAGCAGTTTTGCTTGTTTGAAGAGCTGGGGAGTAATGAAGTAGCGTTACACTACTTAAGCAACTTTTCTGAGATTTACTGTTACTTAAGTACTCTAAACATTATTTTACTTAAGTAAAATCAAGAAGAAATTACCTACTTTTACTCCACTACATTTGTTTTATGAGACTGTCGTTACATTTGAAAAAAATTGGAGGAAAACAAAAGAAAATCACACTCGTTACCATGGTGATAGTTTTTTGTTTTACATCAATCAGAGCACGCCTACTCTTTCAAATAAGAGAATCACAAGCAGTGGTATTTCCTGTGCTGTTGAGCAGGAACAAAACACAGCCATTTTACATCTAGTGTTGACTGTGATAATTCCATCCTACTGTGACCATCATGTCTGACACATGGCCTTATTTGAAAGATTTATTTTCACTAAAAACAACAGTGGGAAATTCGGTGAAGTTGTAGGATGCGGACATTTGTTTAGTTCTGCGGGGCTCTCGTTCGCACTGAGACGAGCTAATCTGTCAAGTGGAAACTTTGAAAATCAGCTGCTGCTGAAGCTAAATAACAAGTGGAGTATATGAAGAGCTGTACCATAGATAGTAATACCGATTGTTTTAATAAAAATAAAAGTTTGTTGAGTTTATATTTGGTAGTGCCTTTTATGTGTGAATTTACCTTGAATGTATGCTATCATCACTTATTTTTGGTCGGTACTTTTCACTTTATTGCTACTTAAGTACTGTATATATTCAGTACATTTTACTTTTATTTAAGTAGCCATCAACAACAGGTACTTTTACATTTTTACTGGAGTGAATATTTTCTAAAGTAACAGTACTTTTACTCAAGTAAATATTTTCAATACTTTACCCATCACACAAAGCTGCACAAAATGCTATCTCTGCAGTGCCCACCACGGGTATCAAAACCCAATACTTTTAGCAGTAAGGCCACAGACATATCACTGAGTCACTGGGGGCTAAGCAGGTTTAAGGTGGTGCCTGTTTGCAGTAAGCACGTTTCGGCAACTGCGATAGTAAATGAAAGAATTCTGAAGAAATGCCAATGTAAAAAACATTAAAGTGTGAACTACATGAAGCATACTTTTATACAGTAAGTGCATTTTGAGGATCCTGCAGAATTCAAGGCATTAGAACACACGACCCCATCAACAGTTGAAGGTCTGTTGGTTTGTGGAGTCCAATCATTGCAATGCAAATATGAGAAGAATACATTCATGCTGCCGAGTGTCTAGCAGTAACTTTCCATTTCTTGGTAACGGAAAAATTATTCAACTTTACATTACCTACGTTGAATTCCAGATAGACCACTGAGGATTTTTTTCAGAAACCTAATGAAACATTTATGATGTCTTGAAACCAGAAGTCTAGAAGGTTATCTATATATATACTTTTTTAACTCCTATGTTTTATTTAAAATTGCGGTGTCTTTGTATATTTATTTCAATTACTGCTACCCTTCTTCTCCCAGCAAAGTACTAAATTTTAAGTTTCTTCTGTTTGTCCTTTACCTACATTGCTGATTTTCTAACACTATTTGCTAATTCATTACATTTTTCTTGATTTTTTTTATGATAGTCTTTATATTCTGCATATTTAACATCCATAAGCATTTTGTATCACATAAAAATTTATCAATCTCAAAATTTCCTCATTTATCCACTTGTCTAGCCAAATTTAAAGGTGATTAAAAAAATGAAATATCATTGGCTGAGCACTCATGGGCACATTGAAAAATTATCAACTGAAATGTTAAAAATAAAGCAGTGGTCTATACCATCAACTTGATTGTCAATTAAAAGTCTGTTGATACGTTGGGTTGTCAATTAGTGACACATAGTCAAATTTTGCCAATTTAAGTTGCAAAGAAAAATTGCTCATGTATCTCCAGTTTAAAGTTATAAAAGAAAGTTCATCTTACCTGAATTATTACTGGTCGAAAAGCAGAAAGTTTCAGACTATGAAGATGTGACGGAAAAGAATCAAAATCAAACTTTTGAACAGAACATTTGGTAAGATTACAGGTTTTCACAAGCTGAAATAAACAAGCAATATATGTTAGTATAGAACATATAAAACATGCCTTATTGAACAGCAATTCATACAATTTCTTAGTTTTCCAACACACTAATGCACACAAAACTTTCTCCTATAGCACAAAAGATTTGAAAAGGAAAGGCTGGAGCTGTACAAGTTGCAATAAGATACTTCCAGGCAAAGGAACAACCTTTAACCTAAAACTGTGAGTGAATCATAAAGAAATTGTCATGTTTGGGTAGCAACTTTCAAAAAATAAAATCCACAAAAGTAATTTCTTTCATAAAACTTTACACAAGCTCAGGGTTTAATCTCTTGCTTTAAAGAATGCACTGAAACTCTCAAAATGTTGTTTCATTGTTGACGTTTTGGTCTACTTGAAGCAAAAAAACTTTTTCTTACAGCCATTCCATTTGGACATTGCTGTGCACTGTAAGAATGGTTCTCAACATGTTAATGACACCTAGAAACAAGCATAAGTGTACTTCAGCTCTTTCTTACAAAATTATCTGTTTTTTCTGTTGAGGTTTGATCAATCATATCTAAGTTTGTCAGTTGTTGTATGATTGAAAATGGTTACAGTGAGAAGAATAAAGCATATTATTCTTAATATTTCATGTGTTTCACAGTTTTCTTGATCTCTTTTAATTGAATTCTAACATTTTTGACTGACCTGTCTTCCTGATCACTTTAACCTCAACACCAAGTTGAGAAAGCCCATTATGATTGCATCCACAATACTTATATTTCATGCAAACGTCACAACTTCCAACCTTACACTTGCAACTGAGACTAGGGTAAATATAACTTTTGGACATTCCCTTAGTGTATTGATTAGTATAGCACCAAAAATAGCTCTTCTATAGGTAAATCACTTTAGAACGGGCAACAATCTTTCAAGAATAACTTTACATATATAGAGGGAAGAGCTCACTCTCAAATGACCAAATGAAGATTACTCTATAAGGATTTAGCTGATAAGAACATAAGGTTTGAAAGCTCTAATACTATATTATTGTTGAAATACAATTCTAGTGATTTTTACTGTTTGCCTTATACTGTGATGATAAAAACAGTCAATAGTTTCTATATAATGGACTCCCAATTTTAGGGTTAAAACATTAAAAAAATTTGTCCAATAAACCTATTGTATTTTCATCAGTGTTTCAACATAAGAAATTTGAAAAACTACCAAAAAACAAAAATAATTATTCAAACTTGGAGTCACCTCTTTGCGAAGCCCGAACTGCAGTGTAAAATTTAAAATATTTTTAAAAACAACAAACCACTGATATGTTTTAACAACAATTTTTTTATGGTGTGAACACCTTTTTCAAGCTGGCAAAGCATGATTATAATTAAATATACTTGTCATAAGATATTAGTATTAGGCCTATCATATTTCTTAAACATCGTATTCTTTATCTAGTCCCTTGAGGATCTTCCAAAATAAGAATAGCGTACAATAATAGTATTTCAACCGTACTATGTGCATACCATATACATTGCTGACAACACATTTTGCTCAGTCCACAGTTCATCAGGCCGGCAGGGACACAACACAGTAGTAGTTGAAACATTACTTATACAAGGCCATTTGTTATGACAACAAATGTTATAGTGTACAACTGCTGTTAAAACATGTGACTTACATAAAGTGTTCCAACCACTACTGTGTTGTTGTTTTTTTCTCAATCAGACAGACGAGCTCTGAATTGAGCTAAACACGTCGTCAGCAATGGATATGGTATACATAGTGCAATTGAAATACTATTATTGAACACTCGTCGAATTCTTGAAAATCCCTAATGGACTATATAAATAATGTACTGTTTACAAATATAATAGGCCTAGTACTAATGTCTTATGACAAGTATAATTAAGTATTGATATGTTTTATTGATACGGTAATATTACATTCGTTAACATAAATATACATAAATAAATGTTCATAGTTAAGTTTCCAACAATTCCTAGTACTGTAATCTACTTAAATTTCTTATCACTTTCAACCCCTGCTGAATACAATCTTAATTTTTAAAAACTAAATAATGTCAATCGATAATATATAATTAACAATAACTTCCTGAATACAACCAAGTAGCTTTAGTGGCAAAATTGCTAGACTAGATTATTCAACCCTGGTGGATAGGCAAGTACCAGTAAACCAATAACAAAATGTGCTATTAGTTATACTTCCTACAGTTAGTTCTATACCCACAAAGTAATTTCACCAGTTATTTTTTTGTTTGTTTGTTTACTGTCATGAGTAATTTTACTCAGCTTATGCCTAATTATTCTTTGTGTAATCTATAAAACTATTTGTAGCACACAAGTTTAATAACAAATGAAACAATTTTAATCATAATTCTAGTTTATTTTACATCCCATACTAGCTATGTAAATAAAATAAATAATCAATGAGTTAATAAGCAAATGAATAGACAGACAGATAAAAGATCTCAATGATTAGTGTTTTTTATTTACAGTTTCATCAGTGCTGTAAAAAAGAAAACTCATACAAAGAAATAAACCCATGCATATAAATACCAACTATTTAGATGTACTCTCAACCCATAACAACAAGTTCTGGCTTTCACTTTACATGAAATGTAATTTAGATTGCTTAACTTAAAACTTGCTTTTGTAAAAATGAAACAGAAAAACAAAAAGTATTTATTGAAATAAACTATGCTTAATTCACATCAAGCCAACTTTGCAATGCAAGGTAAAATATATAATAATATAATCAACCAACACACAAGTTCTGATGTAATTAGCTTTTCTTGGTTGCATAAGCTTTTGAAAAAGATGGGATGTTATAACCTCAGGTCTATTTTTTACAGTACATACTTTATCAATCCCATACTCTATTTCTGAATGAAAAGAATAACTCAACTTAGCAGTTACTAAGTTCTTACTTAACTATTTCTATCTTCTGTATCACCATCTATTACTACTAAAGTATATTAATTCTTTTTTCATTATCATGAAACACTTTTCTAATAATTAATCAATCGTTTTTATAAGAAAAGCTGGGACAACACTAAAATTAAAGGAATGGATATATATAAAATGCAGTTCCTGGAGAGATTCAATGAACATTTTTGCTATAATTTAATTATTAACTAGTAATCTAAAGTAAGCTAACTATATAGATTAGAGCTTAAAAGTAGCTTATAAATTAAAAATGTCAATTCTGCACAATAAATTGGCAAGAAATATATAATGTCGCAAATAACAACAAAACTAAATCCTATAATGATTTCAGTGCAAGGAATCATCACAGGGTAATTCCACTAGTGGTGATATTCCCAGCCATTGGCTCTGCCTTATCTTCTGCATATGTGGAGCTTGGGAGATTTAGTTTTAAATTCATACATAAATCTAATCCAAAATAATCTTTGTAGGTGTAACAAAAAATCGTGATAATTTGTAAAAGTGGTGTTTCAATTATATATCGTAGCTACTACAAGAATGCGACCCTAAGTAGAAACAAAATATGTCATTACTTACAAACACTAACATTTCTTCTGCTCTTACGACCCACACAGCTGGTACATACACACAGCCACACAAATTTATTGTTTATTCAACTACTCCAATATTGTGCAGAAGACTGAGTAGCTTCCTTAATGTTAAGAAAATTTCCCCTATTCACTATTAATATAAAATGCATTAAAATTCCAAATTTTCATGTCCCTATTTTGTTTTTCAATAAAATACTTACATTAAGGCCAGATTTTCTATGAACTAATATCATTTATGCTGCCCATAGCCCACTTTTTTCTTATCTCTAATAATAAAATAGAATTTACTTACAATAGCAGCCTCTTCTTCTGACAAGTCAAGATCATATAATAATACAACATGATCTGGGAGATATTTCTGGCTTGACCTGATGAGCCCAACAGCCAGACCAGTTTCACCTGACGAAACAGCAGTTACTATTACCGGTAATGTCACATTGCTCCAAGTACTTGAAGGATACAACCTTGGATTGTTTGTAAAGCCCAGAAGTTTCAAATAATTTTGGTTGACATCAACTTCAGGAGCCTCGGAAGGTAGCACCTACATATATAGATAGTAAGTACAAAACAATATCTAAAAAAATGGACAAATACAGACATATACGTATATGAATTATTTCCTCTACACAGACAGGATGACTATAGAGAAAAAAAAGGGGGAAGCCACAAATTTAAAATAATTTTATTTTAAAAACTAATTGTCCTAGGAGAACAGAATTTCCTCACAAGAATATCAAGAAGGTTTGGACATAGTACAATGTGTTTCAAAAACTGTCATAAAATTTTAAATATGTTTTCTATTATTCTCAATCAGCATAGCAAAACTGTTGTACGTAAATGAAGCTACTGCATTCACCATCTGTTCTGAGCAATGTTCACTGATCTTCACAATATCCTGCACGATGACATCATTATATGCAAACCTCCAATCTCATACTGGTGAGAGAGAGAGATAGACAGAAGAGAAGAGAAAGCAATGTTATTTTACAAGAGAAGTGACCTAAGTATGCAGTCTGATATGTTCGGGAACACCTTGTATCACATCCGAACTTCCATTATTTAAATTTACAATTCTTAATGTGCCTCTAGCAACATTTTGTTTCTACTGAGGCAAGTATTTTTTTTAAAGATATAGTCATTTTAAGTATGGGATGTTCTTTATAATCACTTTGTATATATGTGGAGGATCAACTTTATTTTATTCCAGTTTTCACTTCTATATTTAAGACATAGCAATAAAAAAGGAGGGAGGTGACAAAGTTGTATAAGCTGTTCAGAAAATGTTAATTGAAAAATACTTTTTTTTTTAATCAGAGCTAAAGAATTGTTTAATTCTATTCTGACACAACTAACAAACCTAGACAACCAGCTCACTAACATCATTGACAAAATAATTAAAAATTGTTAATTTAAAAAGGGGAATAGGGATCATCAAAAAAAGTAAAATGAAAAGATCATATTTTCAAGCCTAAAACTGGGGCCTCTAAAAGAAAAATTAAACAAAATAGGCTTGAAATAGCATCTACATTACTTTCTCAAGCTATAAATCCCTATTTTTCACTCTATGTCTACAGTACTTATCAATTTTTTAAACTGAATTGTTAAGCTTAATAACAACTGAAGCTAATAGAAATTATGCAATGTTTTGAAAAGCATAACAAAGGAGTGACTATTCGAAACTGCAACATCAATAACATTTTGTGGCATTTAATCTATAACCTCAGAAAAATCATTTATGTTAAGCAAATACTTCACACTTTTTCTACTTCAATAACATTTTTTTTTAATGACATGATTTTCTGTACTATGTTACTAAATTTTGAAGAAAAAAATTATTAAAAAACAATATTTAACCTACTTTAATGCCTTTGAGTTGTTTTGTAAGCTGTTTCTGTGTTGTAGACACAAACTCGTGAATAGAGGGCTTTGAATCTCCAAACAGGCACACTATAATGCTTGTTAAGACAATGCAAGCTAAGAGTGCAACAAAGCTTTTTGACTTCATCTGTTCCACCATAACACACCTGGGCCACAGAATTTTCTATTTTAGTCGCATTTTATAAAACCATCTAACATCAATGTCCATTTTTTTTTAATTTGGAACTGCAATACGCAATCTCTGATTCTTCTTCTGTGTTTTCAACGTTGACGTTACCTGCACCTAAGATTGAATGAAATGTATATAATATCCGTTGCTCCACTATATGCAAAACAAACAGCCTGAATATGTCAACAGGTCTATGATTCCTCATGAAATTAGTTCTTCTGAAGGATAAAATGGAAGTTATTTTCTAAATCTAAAAACTATAATAAAGAAAAACCATAATATCTTTGAAATGTATATATACATTTTGACCAACAAAGCTATTCTGTTTAAGTATGTTTTTGGATATCACCTGATGAATAAGTCTGAAGCCTTAAGTTTTGTGGAATAAAAAACAAAACTGTAAACATAAAATAAAAAAAATGTCACCCAGTTTCTAAAAGAATAACAAGACATCCTCTACATTACTACTACCAGAAATAAATTTATGGATGTTTACCAGAACTAAATTTATGCATGTTTATTATTTAGGTACTGAAACCACAACAACACACGTGTATTCTTGTCAGAGCTGGACATTACTCACTTTTTTCTTTTATATTTCCATTACTGATTAAATAAAATAAATAAAAGAAAGATAGAAATAGCACTTAAGAGAGTAATGAGCCTTTAACACATTTGACCAAAGAACTAATTTAGTTTGTGCACCGAGATGTTGGTCCAGATCTTACACTTTTGAAAATCCTATACCCAAAGGTTACAGAATCCTAATAACTCATATCTTTTAGCACAGAAGACCATATACACATACACAACTCATTATCATCATTATTACCCACTATTATTTGAATATTAAATGTTTAGGTGAAAGAACAATAATTTAAAATCTCCTTCTGTTAAAACCACATGACTGAATTCAGCCTTAGCTAGAAATCAGTTAAGCAGAAGTTCCATAATTTTAAGACTTGAAATGCAGATTTCACCAATCTATATTTTTTGTCACTTTAATATTTTCATCCATAATTCATATTTTGAAAGAAAATAAAAGTATTCTCAAAGACATTATCATAATAAAATTCATGAGTATAAAACTATATTTTTCTCTGTCAAACTACAACAGGAACTAGATAGTTCAAAAAAAGAAAATCAAACTTTATCTTTACAAGGTAAATATGAATGTCTGAAATTAAAAAATGACAAGTTTTATACCACAAAAATTTCCTAAACTGAACAACTAATATCAGTTTGTATTAACACGTGTAGCACAATATTTTCTTTAAGGATTTCAACTCAAGTGTTTCTAAGCAAGTGAAACTAACCAAAGCTACTTTTTAACACCTCGTACTTACATTAACAAACCTGCTGTATAATTATTTCAGCCACAGCAAGTTTAAAACATTCCAAAGCTCATAATTAAAAAAAATATATAGTAGCATATTCTGTTTATAAATATTAACAAATGAAATGGCCTCAGATTTGTTTATATAAATGTAATGATTAATTTTATTATTTACTCATAAATACTCAACACACTATACATGTATATGTACATAGTCTAGTGGCATGCAGATTTTAACAGAGTACAATACCCTACATGTACATGTGAAACATTTTCATAGTCATTCCACACTAAACAAAACGTACATGCCGTTATAAGCAAATTCTTGAATGCAATTTAATGCATAGGTTTTTTATGAATCCAAGTAAATTTTTGTCTCAATCTATAGTTACAACAGCAAGAGTTGATCTATTCCATAAACACACATAAAATCTTGACATTTTAAACATTATTCTGGCCTTTAGTTACAACAGCAAGAGTTGATCTTTTCCATAAACACACATAAAATCTTGACATTTTAAACATTATTCTGTATCACGTCATTTAACTGTTCAGCATACGTACATGCATGTGATGCCGTACAATTTATTTTCTCTACCTATACGTAATGGCCTTTAGTTACAACAGCAAGACTTGATCTATTCCATAAACACACATAAAATCTTGACATTTTAAACATTATTCTGTATCACGTCATTTAACTGTTCAGCATACGTACATGCATGTGATGCCGTACAATTTATTTTCTCTACCTATACGTAATGGCCTTTAGTTACAACAGCAAGACTTACGACCGTACAATTTCCGACAAAGCTAAATTTAAGCACATTTAAAATAATCACATCCAAGAATCAAACATTTAACTAACAACATACAAAACAAGAAACTAAAACTCAAGTTACAACCTTCAACACACCTTAGTACTCTTACAATACACAGTCTGACATATACGTTGAAGCAAACACAACCCACTAAGAGCAGCTGGACTAATCAATATACCACTAGTTTGTCTTAAAACTGTTGGTCGCTTAGCAACATATAAGTAGCATGTACTTCTATTACAAATCTGCAATCTCAGCAAGCTCAAGTCTAGAAATATACATATACTGAATGTTTAACATACAATCAATAAACACTAGTGTTTACACCTACATGTGTTGGAGATATATCACAGCTATTTATGTATAATCAAATTTACTGCTCAAAGGCTTAGGAATCCTAGAAAATTTTCCTACACGATTAAAAGCCTGTAATAACCAGGGGTGCTTGTTTTTTATCCACTTATAAAGATGAACAGCTGAAATATCAATAAAAAAAATGCTTACATTCTGTGGCATCCTCATGGATAAATAAAAACAATGTAATAAATAAATTAAAGCATTTTACTCTGGGAAAGAAGAAAACTAAACAAACATTTGTTTTTCTCAAGTAAACTAGTCATTAGACATTTGAATTGCTGATATTTGGATAAATGCTAATATTATATGTAACCAAATGATATATCTTTTCTATTTACCCATTTGTATAATGATAAGAAAATTATATGTTTAAAAGTTTCATATGTAAGCTGTATAGGTAACTTGTTCTTAAGCTGAAAACATAGCAGCAAGATATTACAAAGTCTATGAAAAAAAATAAATGAGAAAAAATCGATGTCCCAGAAGGTCATTTATTTCCCAACCAAATACCTATTAAACATAAACTTATGTAACCTTTCACATCCATACGCCTATCAAAAAAAAACTTGACAGATTTCCTACAATAAGAAAATACATGTACTAGATAAAAGAAAACTAGTTTAAAATTCAAAATTATGACAGTATCAATTCTGCTCGAAACCACACATTTTTTAAAATAATCGTATCTTCTCATGACATTTTTTACTGTCACCATTATTATGAATGCAAGACCCCTTTTCATAATACCAATTTTACAATTTTACTTAAATTATTTAAACCAGGTATTATTCTAGCAGTTCCATTCTCGCTGTGTATCCTTAAAATACTAGTTGTCCTACGGATGAGTACTTCTATTTATATACTACAAAATTTTGAATTTGTTTTTCCTTACTGTAATATTAAGAAAGACATAGGTTTGCTAACTACTGCAAAACGTAAAACAATTTCTTAAATCATCGCAAAGATGATGATTAAGGTTAACAGAAATATTTCACAATTGTGAACATTTATAGAGGTGAGAATGAAAAGAAGACGTCAAACGTAAAAAACTGTACATCTTGTTTATTTCTAAAGAAATAAATTTAAGCTATAAGACATTTGCTGTTAAAGTGTCTACCCTAGTGTATGACGTGCTTTCTTGTAGTGTACTCTATGTTGGTCAAGTTGCAAAATGTGTAGTTTCATATTCTGTTTATCAATTTGAAATGAAATAACCATTCTGTATAAAGTGAAATTTGATTAATTCTTTAACTGTCACATAGTCAATATACACCATGACTTCACTTTATATTCCAAAGAAATATGTGATGCATAACTTGTAAAGTTCCATTAGTTTCAAAGATTTGGTTAGACTGAGAAGAAAAACTCTAAATTATAGTGTTATAAATTATAATTTTATATTAAACTAGATAATACTGATAAAACAAGGTTTAGTAATTAATTAACTACTTCCTGCATCTTCATTTTAACTAGTTTAATTGCTTTTATGGTGTATTATATTTTTGGAATTTCTAATTTCTTTTTAAAAGCATTTCTGATTTTCACACTGGCTTTTTGGAAAACATCATCACATTTTCTACTAACACCAGTAAATAATGCAATGATAAAAATCTGATAAATGCTGCTAATTTTTGAATGGTTAACTGCAAGAATGAGGGAGAAAATGAAAGTTGTTGTCGGGTATTAAGCAAGGCATATTAACCGCTACAAATACTGTTAAAGGAAAAAGCCCTCATTTTAATACAGAACTATGATGCATAAATACTGACTGAATCTTTATCTGTAATAGATGAATAATGTTCCAAATTTTTAGTTGTTTTTTTTTAAGTTGTAGCAAGGATGAATAATTTTCATATTAAAATAACTTTTGTAGACATCATGAATGTCATATAATAATAATAATAATAATACCTGAAAAAGTTTCCAAAACTGATTATTATGAACCACTACCAGAATTTTTTTTTGGCTAGTACTTTATTAAAAATAATTTCTGCACAATTAATAGTTCAAAAAACAAAAACAGGGCACCCACATTTATAATCTGATTTGCCTGCTATATTTTACAACAGGCTACTTCCGTATACTATTGTTCTGGTTCTGAAGGGGTTGTTTGAAACTTGTGTTTCACATTTGCAAAACTTTAGTTACAGCAATTTTACAATACATTACCTTTAATTTCTAACTATACATTACTGTTTCAGAAACCCTGAACAATCCCACGAAGGTCAGAGCCACCAAACACTGCCTTTCAATGTATCTGAAAACCTCACTGCTTTTTTAAAAGTAACATTTCAATTATAATGCCCGCTGATGTACGTGTATTGACAAATTCTACCGAATGGCTTATCACAAGGATTATTGTACAGATTTTTAGAAAAGCAATCCTGAGCTTTGTTATAATTAGAATATATTTTAATTTATATATTAAGTGTCAGAAAAACATCTATCAGTTGAAACTAAAACCTTTCAAACTGCTTCTTTCTTGTACTTCATTAACAGATATCCATGACCCCCTTTATTTAATGGCTGTGCTATTTTCTATTTATGTTAATGCCTAGTTTATTTCTAAAGTCTTCTCAAGTCTCTTCATTTTTCACTATTCCTCTTCAAAATCACTTGCACTTGTTTCAACGAGATGCATCAGTCTCTCTGTTGTTTGGTGTATTTTAAAAACAGTTTCTGAAAAGACTCATGATATTTCATAGCATACAGTAAAAACTCCTGGATTATTGGGTTTCTTTCCTGAGAAGTCTAGTAGATTTCTCATTCACATTTTTTTGGACATCACATCTTTTACATTTAATAAATCATCAAAATCTTCTGTATATGCTCAGATGTGCTAACAATAAAGTATGTGCTTCCATTTTGCCTTTTATAATGTATCTGGAGCTAAGCAGTTACATCACTTAACCAGCAAGTTTTAATACCCTATTTAGTCTTCCTGTTTCCATAAAAGGATCTTCCTAAAATGGTGTATAACTGTATACTTTAACATTTGCCACAGTGATTAATTTAAAAAAAAGCTATATTACACTCCACACTTCTGGTTTTATCCTTATAACTTACTCGACAAACCACTACTGAATACCTTAAGCATTAAATAAATGACAAATAGTCATGTTGTTAGACTAGTCTAAGCTACTAACAGAAACCTTATTTTAAAGATTTAGGCTCCTGAAACCTAACAAGCTTTATAGTGCAAAGATTTTTATCTGTAACATGTATCTACAATACATCTGTTGTACCTACAACACAACTGTATTACTACTTGAACTTCCCTTTGAATAATAATAATACAAAGTTTATAAAATTTTGAAAACAAGGAAACATTTAATTCTTCAAGGTTGTTCATGCACAACCAACCCTCAAGAAAAAGTAAAAACTTAAACTACCCTTTATTTTAGAATTCTATTCCCATTTCAAACTCTTATAAAATACCAAGCCTTCACTATTGCTGATGGTAATACATTAATTCCATGTGTTAATAACCATGTCAGAGAAGTAAAACTGTCTTAACCAGTTTTCCAAATCTTACACTTGTGTTTCCTTGTCTTCAGAACAAAGTGTAACTAAATCAGAGGATTTTATCCTATTAATCTCTTAAATAAACTTGTAAACTTCAATAAGATCACCTTTTACCTATGTTTCTCAAGGGAAAACAAGAGATCTTAAGTTATCTCTATAAGATAACTCTTCAATCCTAAAATCATTCCAATAGTCCTTTGCTGAACCCTTCCTTAGATAGAGAGACAAAAACTGTAGACAGTATTCCAAGTGAAGCCTACATACTAAAGTTGCCAAATGAATTGAGTCATTCTGTAATACCTAAGCACCTTCAATACAGCTAAAAATACTCAAAAGGTTTAATTTCATCAACAAACTTCACTAATTTACTAATTATGCCTCCATCAATATTACGTATTCTTCTTTTATCACGCACTCTAGAATTTTCACACTACACAGATAAGAATGCACGGTACACCATATTATATTTTAAGCAAATTATAAAGAGAGATTAATACTAATAAAAATATTAGTAGTCTTAGTAATAGTAGATGCAGGATATTGTATAAAACTTGTAATAATTGTACTAGAACTGATATTTTAGTTTGGTAAACAACCATAAAATAATTATTCTCTAATTACCTTGGTAAGATCCCAAAAAATATATTATTATTATTATTATAAGTTAAATTATACTTCTACTCCTACTGTATGTTGTAAGTTAACTTAAGAGTACAGGTTCTTGCAAGTTGCAGAAATAAATGTTTTGTTTTTTTTAGGGGGTGGAGAGAATAGATGGATTTTTTCGGTGAATACAAGTGTAGAATGTTTGTTTATTATAATAATGTTTAAATATATTGTTATCTCAATTAACTTAATGGGTCTTGAATTTGAGCTTCGTCACTTCGGTCTTCAACTGATGACCAACATACATTAATATATTGATCTCTGTTACTTATTGTACATCATTATATGTAAATTGGAAAACTTAAAAAGACATGAACTTGACTCTAAAGAATATCTTAAGTTTTCTCAATCGCAACAGTATATCACTGTTAATAAAAATGAATAACGTTAATTGCTGAACTTAAGTTTAGCCTAATGTTTCAACCTTCAGGCTAAACTTTAAATTTAAGACTGCCTCGCGCATACTGCATTATATAGTCCTGCGTTGCTACTGCTAGTTAGTTACTGTTAGGCCTAATTTATTGGTAATATTTTACAAATAAAATCCTTCGTCTTAATCACTCTTGTCCTATGATAAACATATCAGTTAGTTGCAAAAGTATTATAAATGAAAACTCTGATAAGCCTTATTGAAATGTTTTAAAATTTGTCATTAAAACTTACAGAATATTAGATTTTACCTCAGACAAACAGTCCAGAGAACAACAATCAGTTCTCTTTTCCTGATTAACATACGCCTACAATGACGTCATTAGTCATCCCTCTAGATATATAGAAATATAAGTAATTTCGTTTTAAGTTTACTTACTGATTAAGTATATTTTAAATTACAGCTTTTACAGTAAGTAAGTAAAATCTTACTTACTGTAAAAGCCATAACTTCTAATAAAATATGTAAAAATATTCTTCAATAAAAAAATACATTTTTACACACGACACCATTATTTAATCGATGTTGTACTGACTGGATTTTATAGGATCAAAAGTCACTGTAATAACTCCAGTCAAGTTAGAAAAATGCACTACTCTGTGGTACTATGAAAGAAAATAATCTGGTGTTTTAGTCGATAGCAGTCTTTCAGGCAGTGTGAGAAAGCAAAAAGGAATACTGAATATAAGTCAAAAGAGGTTTTCGCTTATTTGTCTCATTTAATGTATTGTACTCAGTTTTGAACTTCTTATTTTAAGAAAACAGAGTTTGGAAAGGATTCTAGGAAGGGCTGCTAGGATGAATACTTGGATGGAAGAAGTGTCATATAAGGACAGGTTAAGATCCTTCAAATGTGCCTCCAGTGGCACAGCGGCATGTCTGCGGACTTACAACGCTAGAAACCGAGTTTCGATACCCTTGGTGGGCAGAGCACAGATAGCCCATTATGTAGCTTTGTGCTTAAACTACAAGCATACAAACAAACCTTTAAAATGATTTTCTCTTAAGGAAAGAAGGGTTTGAGGTTTTCAAAATTACAAAGGAGTTAGATAGAATTGATGCATCGGCTTAATATTATTTTTCGAATAGGGTAGTCAGCCTTGGAAATAGAGTGCTTCAGGCGTGAGAGAATTAAGACAATTCAAAACAGGACTTATGAGATCTTGGGGAACCACGATTGGATATAAGCAGATGGGTGTTGAAATTAATGAGACACCAGGATGGGCCAAGGGGCCTCTTGTTGTCCCTCAAGTGTAATATATGTTATGTGTGTGTGTGTGTATAGACAGAGGAAAGAAATTTTGGTCAAATCTGAAGCAATGCTGCAGCTGTTCTAAATGCTGTGGTCAGTTTGTTTGTTTGTTTTGTTATGAATTTCGCGCAAAGCTGCACGAGAGCTATCTGCACTAGCCGTCCCTAATTTAGCAGTGAAAGACTAGAGGGAAGGCAGCTAGTCATCACCACCCACCACCAACTCTTGCTTGTGCTACTCTTTTACCAATGAATAGTCGGATTGACCCTCACATTATAACGCCCCCATGGCTGAAAGAGCGAGCATGTTTGGTGGGACGGAGATTCGAACCTGCGACCGACAGATTGCGAGTCGAGCGTCCTAACCACATGGCGATGTGGTCAGTGACGGATTAAGGCTTGGGCAACCACTAGGGGCCCATACAGAAATTGAAAAAAAAAGTATATTAGATGAAATTTATAAACATCTTATTGTGTTAATCCGTCACTGGCCGTGGGGAAAATGTTTTTAATGCTTTGGTACAAATCTAAATACTCTAAAATCACGTGAAAAGGGACAATTTAATTTCTGTTGTAAATTAAGAGAAATTAAATAGTATGTACTATATAGGCACATCATTAATCTGTGGAATGCGAATAGTCCTAACACTGTATGATATATTGAATTAAGTTATTAATATACTAATAAAATCTGTTCTCCCTTCAACAACCTGTATGGTTATGGTGTGTTCACCTTTACAAGTTGGCGAATAATTATTACAATTATACTTGTCACAAGACATTAGAATTAGACCTATTAGATTTTTAATTAAATAGAATTTCCTTTATTTAGTCCTTTAAGAATTTTCGAGAATTAGAAGAGTTTATAATCAAAAATACTAAAAGTGTAATAATAATCAAATGGCTTATCTAAATAGTGTTCCGACCACTGCTGTGTTTATTGTATCCTAGTCAGCCTGGAGAGTTCTAGATTGAACGAAACGTGCCGTTGGCAACGTATATGACAAATATAGTGCGGCTGGAATACTATTATTATTATATACATTCTTTTAATTCTCCAAAATCTCTAAGAAACTAGATAAATAATGTAGTGTTTAAAAAAATGTGATAGGCCTAATACTAATGTCGTATGACCCTATATAGTTGATTAGTTGTTATAATTAGTAACATCATTGATGAAGAGACAGCAGTATTGTTTATTCAACAATACTTTTACGTATTTTCGTAATTATCTGATTGAATTAAAATATACGCGTTAAACATCGTTGCAATTTAAATAATTATAAAGAAAAACGGTCAAATGTTGTTGTTTTTTTCACCTTTCGGATCAGCTGATCAAATAAATTCGTAATTTGCTAATAAGCCTCGTATGTATATATATATATT
>NW_013668188.1:141427-144762 GCF_000517525.1 Limulus polyphemus | reverse complement strand
TTCCCCCGTCACGTTGTCACCCTCCTTTTATATACCCGACTACCCTATATCTAGTAAATACTAGAGCATTCGCCAAAGTACAGGATAGTTCTAGGAACGTGGCGTCACAGTAGTCATGTGACTCGCTGACGCAACAGTAACTTGGCTCTAAATTTTATTTTTGTTATAAGTCCAACCGTATCATTCAAAGTATGATTTAATAAAGGTAGTGTTTGCAAAAACGCTGAAAGTAAAAAAATAACATAATATTAAATGCATAGCGGTATGATAAATATATAATTGTGACATTCGGGCATATCATTCATTTTCCGCCATCTTTTGTTAACATAGGAATTTAAAACAATTTTATTTAGTCTGATTCTATAAGGTTTTGGCATAAACACATGTTCCGCTGAGTTGTTTCATTCTAGTTACCTTTGTTTCTTTGTTGTTCTCTTGTAGATAATATCTACTTTGTCCACAGAGATATTGTTGCAACTTCGTACCTTGTGCAGAATGCGTCATCGACAGTAATATCCTTCATGGCCGAGTATATAAATAGAGGTTAAAGCTTTTATATGTTGTAAGAGAATGACTAGTCACGTGTGGAAGATCGCTTATGGGTAATTTCATGATTTCCTGTTTGGTAGGGAGTGTCGGTTATAATCAGAACATAAAAAGTTCTACTTGGTGAGAGACTTTGGTAGGTCACTGGAAAGTCATTTGATATGATACAACTGTTCATTGATTCACATATTTAGTAGAAAGGCGAATGCCCTGTATCTGTACAAATATAAATACTGTGTTTTTTGACTTTGCATTTTAAATAAATATTGTTTTACACTTTACAACACATATTCATTCCATATATTTTCTTAGCTAAAACTTAATCGGTTAGCTCAATTCGGATTTACTTTGCAACCATTCTGAATTAATCTATGTTTATAAAGAGATCTATCTAATACTCGTGCATAAATCAGCTTACCATGAGGATACCACGGAATATCCTTTAATCAATGTAAGTATCCGTGAGATTATAAATATAACCTCTGGTTTACATGCCATCTTACAACTTTTATATACAAATAATATCTTTTTTATTCATTGCACATGACAAGACAAAATCACGCTTTACTTTAGTCGACTAGAAAAAGTGTTCATTGCGGTTCGTTGTGTTGTGCATTTTAAATCAATTATTTCTTTATTATATATGTATCAATCAGTGTTATTCTTGGGCAGATATGAGCAACGCAACTAAGACTTCGACCTGAAGAAAGCCTCTGTGTAGACGCCGAAACACCAATCCACTCTAGAGACATAAGAAATAGTTTATTAAAGCCACATTTTAGTCTACACTATTGATTATCGTTACCTTTACTGTTGTCTGTTGACAGAAAATGGAAACAAATCAGTTATCACATGTGACGTTTACTCTGTTACACTTTTAGGTGTACTGATTATTTAATGTTTGCTTTCAGGTCCTTAATTTGTGATGAGAAAATCCATATTTAAAGTGTTTACCTGTCTACAACTTTTCACAAAGTACCATTACACGTGAAACAGTTTCAATAGAACCTCAGCTGTTGTGACTCAGAAAAAAATTCATTCAGAAACCATGGCGTCATTGTTTGTTTACTTATGATAATTTTTACCAGACTTTTGTGTTATGCTTTCTAAATATATATTGAACTAAGTTTAAAAGCATTTTATATTATGGGATATTTTATTTTGACGCTTTCTTATTCAAAGTTTACTTCATCAACTGCATATATAGAGGCAGGGTTTGGTTTGTTTTGAATTTCGCGCAAAGCTACTCGAGGGCTATCTGAGCTAACCGTCGCTAACTTAGCAATGAAAGACTAGTGGGAGGACAGCTAGTCAGCATCACCCACCGCCAATTTTTGGGCTATTATTTTACCAACGAATAGTGGGATTGACCGTCGCAATTATAACGTTTCCACGGTTGAAAGGGCGAGCATGTTTGATGGAACGGGAATTCGAACCCGTGACCCTCAGATTACGAATTGAGCTGTCTGGACCTGGCCATGTCAGGCAGGGTTTGAAGATAGTTCTGACCACAAAAATCACATGATCACTTCGCTGTTTTGAGCCATACGTTCTTAAATTTAAAAATGTCTCTGCACCTACCTAAGACGGTTCGTGACATTAGTGTCTTTCTTTGTATTCATACATAATTACAAACTATGAGGATTCTGAATCATACAAAAGGTTATATTTCAGATAAATATACACCTATACAAAAAAAAGTTATATGGCGACAAGCTAATCACTGTTTTTATATTGCCAGACTAGGTTCATTTTACATCTGACTTTTGACCTTGACATAACTTTGGCCCTGTGATGTAATATCCGGTTGACCCAAGGTGACAAGTCTCCTATGAGCGAGTCCACCTTGAATAAAACACTTAGTGGGGGCGCATCCACATTGGATGAGCCTCATTCTGCCGGCATAAACACTTTTTGACAAGATGGCGTCCTCCTTGGGCGCAGCCATTTTGGTTAAGCCTCCTGGTTGTAGCATCTTGGACATGATGTAATTATGGAGCTGATGAAGGGGATCCCTCCAACTCATTCGATTTGTCAGAGAAAATCTTTCAATGAAATATTGCAGGTAGCTACACTTAACTATATAAATTAATTGTACCACCATCTATTAATGTATTCCTGATTAACATCTAATAAATTAGCAGACTACCTTACCGACAATCTATGTACACTAAAGGTACTGCCATAACTTTTTAACTCATTCTTATTCAATTATGAAACAATTCATGCTTATGACTCATCATTTGTTGATTAATACATTGATATCTGACTAATCACTGATCAGGATAAGACCTATAAAATAACAGTTATCAATGCTGATGGTAAACCTCTGTTAATCTTAACTTTCACTAAAAACAGTTGGAGAAAGGACTAACTTCGGAAATTCAACCAATATTCTAGCTGCTAAGATTAAAAAGTGTTAACAAGTGCGGAAATTTCAATAAACCTTTATTTCTAAAAAAAATATAATAAAAATTTGAATAACTTTACAGGGTCCAATGTATACAATTTGTATGATCTATATGACAAATTGCAAATATTGTAAATTTTATCCTTCATGACAGCTGATATATAAAAGATGGTATGTTTATTTTCATTAAAATCAATATGTTATTTCACAGTATCAGATACTCCTGAAATACAACCAGTAGCGAATCACTTCGGAATTTAGATTTGTTTGCGAGTTAAATTTCACTTTATCGAACACTTCATATCGTGTTGGAAAATAAAGTAACAGTTATAACACAGCAATAAATATAACCTACCACTTGTGATTGTCTATCTTTGTT
>NW_013668188.1:137638-140855 GCF_000517525.1 Limulus polyphemus | reverse complement strand
TAGCGCAGATAGCCCTCGTGTAGCTTTGCGCGAAATTCAAAACAAACAAACAAACTATCTTTGTTGGAAAGTGGAGGGTATAAAAAAGTCAAATCACTCTAACATAGATATTAATAATAGTATATGTACACAAACTGGAAAAGTGGAGAGCTCGTGCACTTCTGCTGTATATGTTAGGTGCTTAAGCTCTCACTGTAGTAATTGTTAAATATTGGAGTCTAGATTAGTAAATATGCAAATAAATAATTCAACACTTTGCAGTTTTTTGTTTATTTATTTGAGCAAAATGGGCTTCATTAGCATTTTGTTGACCCAGATCATATTTATAAAATAATAGTAATGGTTTTAGGATTGTTATGACATGTAATAATAATTCATATCATTATTTAGTTACATTGGTCAAACACACATGGGTTCGTTTAAGTAGCGACATCTACTGGCTCATTTCTTAATTAATAAAACTAGTATATTTAGCACTTATTTCCAGAGAACGTTAACTTTTGATTTCGAAGATCAAAAGCGAATTGACATTATAGAGAAATTATTCTTAAATTTATGACTGGTACTAGTTGGTATCAGTATACAACTAAATTATAAGTATCAATTTGTTAAAATTTCTGTTTGAAATGCTTGTCAATAAAGTGAAAAACGTATGAATTAAAATCATATGTTTTATAACTTAAATCGGTACAGAGTATAAAAAAAAGAAAAAGAATGATATACGTAGATTGCACTAATTCAACAGCCAAGCACCCTTATTGTGAGAAGTGTTTCTTGTTGTAATTTTTATTAATATTATTGTATTGAAACAAAAAGATTAATATTTCTCACTCATTAATATGACATAATAACAAACATCTTGGCAATAATAGTTAATATTGTACTGAAAGTATAGCATATCTTGTTGTCATGGATGGTACAACTAAAAAGAATTTCGTCTGTATTCATAACACTGATATGTATATAATTACAGAATGTATTACTTGTTCTTTAGATCTCTATCAAATGTCTTATTACACCAGCATTGTTATTATTTATTAATAGTAATTTAATGTTCTTGTGCTACCATGAGAAAATTCTGTGATAACAATGAATTTCTTTGCTTTCTTCATTTTAGTAAAAACGTATTAAAACCCGAACAAGGCAAAGTTGGGCGTGTAGAATAATGAAGAATTTGGTTTTGGATATAAGTTTATTATGATGTATCAGAGAGAGAGAGAGAGAAAGAAAAAAATACAAAATAAACCAGCACACATTCTGTCAAAATCGTAATTTCGATTCCATAAGGTTTATAAAACAGTCTTAGTGCTTATTATTATTTATTAATTAAACGCTTATTATGCATTCAGCACCAAGTTTGCAGAACAGGGTCAATGAATAAGAAGACAAGCGATTCTCACAATATTCCCAACACAGCAGTATGTTAATTGGGTTTTTCTAGAACAGTTGCCAATCCACTTCTAGACAATTCGAAGTCTTTGCACATCTGAAGAGTTCCTGCTGCAATACAAAACGATGCAAGTTAGACTTAACTAAATTATAATTTCTACGAGCCAGATATTTTAACTTCCATTTTCTACACCAGATGTTTTGTATGACATTTAACCAAAGAAGGTGCAAGCTTGAGTGCAGGATGGATTAGAGTGGCTTCATTAAATAGTTAGTGATATCCATTGGATAATTTTCTTAAAAAGTGGTGCATTATTTAACGAAAAGTTTTAAGATAAGAGAAACACATGTTTTGATTGGTTAAAAGTGAATTGTTGTTCTATTCTTTAAGTTCCATAAGTTATAGAATTTCTAAGATGGTATACGAATGTAAACAAGGCATAGGTTGCGTACACCAACTTGATTAATTTATACATCGAACTGAGAAAACTGAACATCGATAGAAGTGGTAAAAAGCCACTACAGCTCTCACCTCTTCAAAGCTTTTCTGGGCAAGGAATTGTTCCTTTCTCTTCCAAAGGCACTAAAGAATGTATAGAACTCAGGTTATTGATTGGGTTGGATATAAAAGGTCCTGCTCCCGTCAGCATTCTAAAATAAAAGATGAGTTTACAAATTCGTATGTGTATACAATTCATTTGAGTTCTTCTTCAACAACAGCACAAATTAACTGAAGATTCATGTTTGCTTAGCGTTTTAGAATTTGTGCAGTAGGAGATATATGTTGAAAAAACGTGTTTTACTTATCGATTTACAGAGTTATTTCTGTACATTTTATTTATGAGATCTTAAACATATACTTATCAAAATATTACAAGTACAAATTATTAACACAGAAGATGAATTAAAAAGATATAACACTAACAAAATCAACTGCAATTGAATGCCTGCCTACCCATAATTATCATAGGAGGATAACCACAGCGTAGTAGAACCGGAAGCGTTACTCCATCCTGCAACAGAGGGCGCGGTTCTGGAACTCTTGTTACCAGAATCGATTGATGGAACGTGTGGATGAAAATCTGTTACAGTTGACCTAACGTTTGTTAACGAATTATCAGAAGTTCCGAGAATATTCAGCATCTGAAAAAAAAGGGGGGGGGGAGTTTTTAAAGTACTTGTCCATTTGTTTCTTAATTTGCTGAGATGAATATGTAAATCTGCATAAATTAAAAAAAACATTACTCAAAAACAAACACGCAAGTACGGGAAAGAAAAATGAAAGTCGCGTAAGATGTTGTTACACAAAGAGCTATCTGTGCTCTGCCCACCGCAGGTATCGAAACCAGAATTTTGACGTTATAAGCCCACGGTATTACCGCTGAAGAATAAAGAAAAGATATAGACGGGAATAAAGAAAATATATGGACAGGAATAAAGAAAAGATATAAACGAGAATAAAGAAAAGATATAGACAGTTGTTGCATGAAAGTCAGATTACAAATATTATTTGTCATTTAGAGTATTTTGTGAAAGAAATAAGAGCTTCAAAAACCCTTTATCATTAGTGAAGTTACTGAGAAACATTAGTTGATAACTAGCAGAGATCCGCAAAACATTTCCGGCCATATTAGTATCTTTATCGTAACAGTACTTCTTTAAATATAACATTTCTAGCACAATACAAACGAATTGTAATCGTAGACAACGAAACGTATAAATCCACTTGTATATAGGCCGTACCTTATAAAACTTTAACTTATGTTAGGCCTAAGTTCGATAAAGAGATAAATTAACACTGTAACCTGTGTAAGTTTTTTTTTTTTTT
>NW_013668188.1:133408-136932 GCF_000517525.1 Limulus polyphemus | reverse complement strand
TACCACCAATGAAATAAGAGACCAAACCAAGCCTTTATAGTAGTGACGTATCGAAAATCGAAATGGTGTATTTAAGTTTTACACTCACAAAAAATAAACCTATCAACAAACGTTTAAACAACTCTATTCGATTATGTACCAGCTACCCAGTGTCGGCTAACAATACGAAGAATTAATCTGTGACGAAATGCTAAAAGTTCTTCAAATACCTATAGAATGATAGGTTTCTTTTTTGTGAGTGTAAAACACTGAAATACACCATTCCGAATGTACTTACCTGTTGAGATGATGGTTCTTGGTTAGCACAAGCTTCAGTTGTAAAGGAAGGATTGGAAAAATGTGACATCTGAGACAGTTCTTGCTGCATCTGAAGGCTGAAAGCTCCATGATTGGTGAATGTTTGATGTGGGCGTGGCCAATTTGGGTTATCTGTAAAACATATTTAATATACAGCTATAGTTAATTACTAAATGATGTACCCACTCAGGGTCCTCCGAGCAGTGACGTAGAGGGCCAAATCCGAACGCCGACACCACCTATGTCACTCCCTGTTGTGCCCTAAGAGTGCCTTTGAAAATTTATAGAATATTCGTTAGAATAGTATGGGGAATATATAATGGGCCCTAAGGGGAAATGCCACATTTTGTTTAGATCAATCAAAAACTGAAGGCATGAAAAGCGGCCTCATAGACAGAAAGAGTTCCCTGGGTTGATATGGGGCCAGATTTCGAATGCCAACTCGCCTATATAACCCTCGGAAGGCCCGAAGGACGCTTCCTAAGCTTGGTTAAGATCGATAAAAAAATGAAGGCGTGAAAGGCAGACACACACACACAGACAAAGGTCCCCTGGGGAGTGACATGGATGGTTCAACATTTGGAACTAGTGTCTATGTCACTCTACAGGGGACGCTGTCTCTTTTTATTTCTGCTTTTCACGCCTTCAGTTTTTGCCTATTTGTTTGTTGTTAAGAGCAAAGTTACATAATGTGTCCATCACGTGTTTCGAAACCCGATTTTATGCGTTATAAGCCTACAGACTTACTGCTGAGCTACTGGAGGAGCTTCAGATTTTGACCTTACATATATGTAACGTCGTGACTTGCGGCAACACATGCTCTGACGATGGAAATAATGGATTTTCTTAGGTTTTATATAAATACAAGCTTTAGATACCAAAAAAATGGTCTTAATCCTGAATATTTAACACACGAACCACATATAAGAAGCACGAAATGAAACATTGCTTGGATAATCACATATTAATTCATTTTATATGGTTTGTTTACCCAAACACTTAGAATAAGTGACAAAAGCTTCTAAGCATGTGGTAGCATTAAAACAAACTGTACATCCAATTCGCCGAGTGATTTAGCAGTAATTATGATGGGCTCTGAATTCGTGCATGCTTAATCAGTTAATATCAGTGTAAAGATTAGAATATTATGGTTTATTTCTAAATGCATTTAAAATACAATGTATTTGCAGCGACAGTTTAAACAATTAACATATAAAAACTTGAATTTGTTCTCATGACAATGACGTAATTCAAAAGTTTGACTTACCGTAATGGTGAAGAGTGTTACTAGACTCGATACTTGGTGGACAATGTGTGGTAACTGAAGTTGGTAGCTGGATGTAGTCTGTAGACAGATGTAAAGCAGAACAGAAGTTTGTCACATGGTGTTTCTCTAGCTGTTTTCTCCATCGTGCCCTTTTATTGCTGAACCATATCTACAAAACACATCCTGTATATTAAGAAACTACAGAAAAATCAGTAAGATAAAAATTCAGAGAAGAAGACAAAAAATATCAACATGTCGTCCAAGAAGGAAAACCTATAGAGTTCTAAACTGATTTCAACACAAAAAATTTCTATTATGATATAATATGTGAGGACAACAAGGGACCTGTTGGTCTATGTAGGTCGTCCAATCTATTAAACTAAACTAAAAAATAAACGCCTCAAATCCAGCCTTTATCATTCACATTTTTATCAAACCTTTCTTTAAACTCCTTAAAATTACTGCACCCAACACATACGAAACCAATCCATTCCAAATGTCAACTACCCTCTTAAGAAAATTAAAACATTTTTAGTTAATTTAAAGATGATCCATACCCTGCCAAAATTTACACTTGTGTCCCCGAGTCCTACCATTCTCACCATTAATTACCAAAAAAAAAACAAAAAACAAAGATGATGTAGCGACATTATTAACTCCCCTTAACAATATTCCCCTTGACAATCTTAACCCCCTCAATCCAATCTTCTCAGACCCATCTTTTTCCAAGAGAAACCAATTTCAGAGATCTTAACTTGTCTTCACATGATAACTTTTCCATTCCAGGTTTTATCCCAGTAGCCCTCCTCTGAACTCTTTCCAACAATTCAATTCACTTTTTAAGGAAAGGAGCCCAAGATTGAACACAATATTCCAAATGTGGCCTAACCAGTGACCTATAAAAAATAAATTATTACCTCTTTATACTTATATTTAATGTTTCTGTGGATACAACGTAAAATCCTATCTGCCCTACTACCAACAACAGTACACTGTTTGGATGGCTCAAGAAATCGATCACCCAAAACATTAAGATACTTTTCTTCCATAACACTGTTAAGGTTATTGCTCTCAAAATTGCACTTATGATTTAAATTATAACCCACAGATATTACCTCGCAACAAAAAAATAGCAGCAAGTGCCCCACGTATCCAATTCTTGAACTCCTTCAAAACCTTTGGGGAAATATTATCTGGTCCAGGAGCCTTATCATTCTTTAAACTTATCAATTATGAAGAGTAACAGAGTTGGGAATAAATCGAGAGGCTATGTGTGAAAGTTTTTTTGGGGAGACGAAACAAAAATGTTCATCCTAAGCAACATAATAGCTTTAAAAAATGTAAAATATATATTTAATAACACCAAAGCTAAACTTGGTTTCTAAAAATGGAAGCATACACAGTGTTTCCAAATCTCTTAAGATTACGTATTTACCAGACTTATTTAAATTTCTTTTTTTTACGTTTGTATTAATCTACCAGATAATATTCAGTTGAATTAAAAACGTATATATTATAAAAATTAATCATTTAACAACTCCATCACCTGTACACGATCCTCGGTCAGCTTTGTTCTCTCGGCCAGCTCTTCTCTTGTGGACACATCCGGGTACTGAGTTCTTTCAAAAGTACGCTCTAGATCCTCAAGCTGTTCCATGGTAAAAGTGGTTCGGGAACGTCTTTGCTTTCTCTTGAGTGGAATGCCTGATTCGGGTTTATAATCAGAGTTATTATTGCTATTGTTGCCTACAACAAAAACAAATGATCAGGCAGAAGATAAATTAGGGTTTCTGTCAGAGAAATTAAAAGTTCTGCATTGCAGACGAAATATGGCAAATATAATATATTATAATACATTGTTTGTTTTGTTTGTTTTTTGAATTTCGCGTAAAGCTACACGAGGGCTATCTGAAAGATGAATTAGAATGTGATATAAGGATAAAGGGAAAGTCGTGAAAGA
>NW_013668188.1:130626-133398 GCF_000517525.1 Limulus polyphemus | reverse complement strand
AAAGATGAATTAGAATGTGATATAAGGATAAAGGGAAAGTCGTGAAAGATGAATTAGAATGTGATATAAGGATAAAGGGAAAGTCGTGAAAGATGAATTAGAATGTGATATAAGGATAAAGGGAAAGTCGCGAAAGATGAATTAGAATGTGATATAAGAATAAAGGGAAAGTCTGAAAGATGAATTAGAATGTGATATAAGGATAAAGGGAAAGTCGTGAAAGATGAATTAGAATGTGATATAAGATAAAGGGAAAGTCGTGAAAGATGAATTAGAATGTGATATAAGGATAAAGGGAAAGCTGTGAAATATGAATTAGAATGTGATATCATCTTTCACGACTTTCCCTTTATCCTTATATCACATTAATTAGAATGTGATATAAGGATAAAGGGAAAGTCGTGAAAGATGAATTAGAATGTGATATAAGGATAAAGGGAAAGCTGTGAAATATGAATTAGAATGTGATATAAGGATAAAGGGAAGTCGTGGAAAATGGATTAAAATGTAATGTAAGGATAAAGGGAAAGTCTTGAAGGATGAATTAGAATGTGATATAAGGATAAAGGGAAAGTCGTGAAAGATGAATTAGAATGTGATATAAGGATAAAGGGAAAGTCGTGAAATATGAAGTAGAATGTGATATAAGGATAAAGGGAAAGTTGTGAAAGATGAAGTAGAATGTGATATAAGGATGAAGGGAAAGTCTTGAAAGATGAATTAGAAGGTGAGATTATTTTTGCTACAAAATATTTCTATGATTTTTTTATTTTTGTCTTGGTAAACTTAAAATTACCAAGATAACTCACAGTTATTAGCTTTCAAATGTTTTCAGGGACGCGGGTTCGAATCCCCGTTCCACCAAACATGCTCGCCCTTTATGCCGTGGGGTCGTTATAATTTGACGGTCGATGTTACTATTCGTTTGTAAAAGAGTAGCCCAAGAGTTGGCGGTAGGTTGTGATGACTAGCCGCCTTCCCTCTAGTCTTTCACTGCTAAATTAGGGACGGCTAGCGCAGATAGCCCTCGTGTAGTTTTGCGCGAAATTCAAAACAAACCAAACAAATCATATGTTCTCATTTCTTACTGAATTTACTGAATTAATTCATCAAGCCATATTATCTATTTGAAGATGGAAGGAGTGAGGCCCACATGGGTTGAAGCGATCATCACGTGGTTTAATGAATGGGCGCACGCGGCAGGTGATCATTTCAATCATTGAACAACCTAAACTTCTAAACAGGAAATGAAGGTACGACCAGCTGTGACAGTTAACGAGGCGTACACTTATTATGCTACCAAGGTCTCGAGAGGCTTAACGTCAATCTCTGGCATTTTATGTCAGGTCTTGAATATACGAGGTTTCTTCCTACATTTCTTAAGGGGAAAATAACTTAACAACTTGTAATGTTTATTCCGTTATGATTTAAACGTGTGAGATTAGGACCACATTAAAAAACAAAGCACCGTAAGAACACGATTTACTTATCTGGGGGTGCAAAGTGACAGGTTAAACAAAAAATGGAGTGTTGAATGATGAAAAGAAAAAGATATACTCCATACAGGGGTGAAACCTTACCGGATCTTTTTACACTAAAATGATGCGATTTTGATTAACGATAATCATGTTATACAAACGGACAAGGAAAGAGAAAATTTTAATTTTTGATTAATAAAAGAAAAAGGTTGCAGAGCAATATATTCATTGCGTATTCGCCTTTTAAGTAATGTTACACCCAATATGATGTAAATATTCTCGACATTCTTAATCTTTACAGTGCCATCTACAATAGTTGTAGTTTATTGTAGAATAAGCCTGAAGGTCTTCTGAAACAGTGGCTGCTAGGTAAGTAATGAAATTAACAAACTATTTAATGTGGTTTTACGTGTATTTCGTGACAGTGAAATTAATAAACTATTTAATGTGGTTTTACGTGTATTTCGTGACAGTGAAATTAATAAACTATTTAATGTGGTTTTACGTGTATTTCGTAACAGTGAAATTAACAAACTATTTTATGTGGTTTTACGTGTATTTCGTGACAGTGAAATTAATAAACTATTTAATGTGGTTTTACGTGTATTTCGTGACAGTGAAATTAATAAACTATTTAATTTGGTTTTACGTGTATTTCGTGACAGTGAAATTAACAAACTATTTAATGTGGTTTTACGTGTATTTCGTGACAGTGAAATTAATAAACTATTTAATGTGGTTTTTACGTGTATTTCGTGACAGTGAAATTAATAAACTATTTAATGTGGTTTTACGTGTATTTCGTGACAGTAAAATTAATCAAACTATTTAATGTGGTTTTACGTATATTTCGTAACAGTGAAATTAATAAACTATTTAATGTGGTTTTACGTGTATTTCGTGACAGTGAAATTAACAAACTATTTAATGTGGTTTTACGTGTATTTCGTGACAGTGAAATTAATAAACTATTTAATGTGGTTTTACGTGTATTTCGTGACACTGAAATTATTAAACTATTTAATGTGGTTTTACGTGTATTTCGTGACAGTGAAATTAACAAACTATTTAATGTGGTTTTACGTGTATTTCGTGACAGTGAAATTAATAAACTATTGAATGTGGTTTTACGTGTATTTCGTGACAGTGAAATTATCAAACTATTTAATGTGGTTTTACGTGTATTTCGTAACAGTAAAAATAACAAACTATTTAATGTGGTTTTACGTGTATTTCGTAACAGTGAAAATAACAAACTATTTAATGTGGTTTTACGTGTATTTCGTAACAGTGA
>NW_013668188.1:118218-129723 GCF_000517525.1 Limulus polyphemus | reverse complement strand
AAATTAACAAACTATTTAATGTGATTTTACGTGTATTTTGTGACAGTGAAATTAACAAACTATTTAATGTGGTTTTACGTGTATTTCGTAACAGTGAAATTAACAAACTATTTAATGTGATTTTACGTGTATTTCGTGACAGTGAAATTAATAAACTATTTAATGTGGTTTTACGTGTATTTCGTGACAGTGAAATTAACAAACTATTTATGTGGTTTTACGTGTATTTCGTAACAGTGAACCTATTTAATAATAGGTTCCTGTTTGTTGTTTTCAACACGTGATGTTTCAGCGATTTTTTTAAACACAAAATTGTGCAACAGCCAAACTAAATGAAAGTGCGTACAAACCTAAACAAGGGTTATTTGCACTAGTCGTCCCTATTTTTCTAAAAATAATAAACGAGCAGCTAGTCAACAGCACCTACTGTCAACTTTTCGGCTACTTTAAATGAATAGTGAGATTTGACTGTCACCCTTATAACGCACTCACATCTCCAAAGTGCGGAGCACGTTTTTGAGGCAACAAGACGCGAAGAAAGGACCCTCAGATTCACAGTCCAGTACGCTAACCTCTAGGCAACGCTGACTCACCAAAATAACTGGTTAGAAATTTTTTATTTTTTTGTAAAACCAATAATAGACATATAATTTCTAATATTTTGTTTTAAAAAGTGATGACGTGGGTTCATCTGAAGAAGTACTAAACATTTTTGAACATGCCCAGAAATCATATTTTAACAGAAGTTTAAAAACAAGTCATTTCTGAGAGTATTTTAATTTCCTGATAGAAAAGTAATGAACAGTTTTTGTTATATACGTATTGTTTGTCTCGAGGGCTGAAGAATGGTGAGACACCGTCTCTACCTACCGATGATCGGAAGAACTAGAGTCCTGTCGGATATCCTCACGCTCCTATTAAGCTAATTAGAGAATATTACTTCAAAAGGAGCTGTTTTCATAAATATGCCCTTATTTTGAATTACTGACAAGCCAGAAGACATCCATCTTGCCAGAAACAATCGTTACCGAAAGGGTTTTGTCTGGCTTTGAACCGAATAACAGAATTGGTTGTTACAGCTGAAAGTACGAAGCGTGTTCAGAGTGATGGCGACGCAAACCTTGGATGTTTCCGATCCTAAAACCAGACATGCTAACCCTAAGACCATGCATGATCGATTGGTTTCAACTGTAGAACGGCCCAGCATGGCCAGGTGGTTAGGGTGCTCGACTCGCAATCTGCGATATTTTATTAAATAGCAACGATAAGATCTGAGTAGGGTTGCAACTTATTTTCTTACTATTCCCTCCCCCCTATTATTTCGTTCATAAGCTATCTTTTCCCTAGAAACTTTATATGTCATTGTTTCGTCTTTCGTCCGTTTAATAAATTTGCCATGTGATAAGTCACTATTGATTGAAAACAGCTCCCCAGTGGCACGGCGGTATGTCTGTGAACTTACAACGCTAGAATCCGGGTTTCGATACCCGTGGTGGGCCGATGTGTTGCTTTGTGCTTAATTACAAACAAATAAAAAATATTACCTATTATTTTTGGAGGAATAATTTAAATAAGAAAATTTAATTGGAAGTTACAACTATATGCAGTAATTCCAATGTTTCATGAACTGAATACAAAATGATTATTCGATTTTTTTATTTTTTTGTGTATGTCACAATTTTGCACACAACCACTTAAGAGCTATCTGCGCATATTTATTCTCAATTTTGAGCTTACAGACTAGGATGGAGGCAGCTTCTCAATAGCACTCACCGACAAATTTTGTCTGATCGAACAGTGACCCCCCCCCCTCCCAATGGCACAGTGGTATGTGTGCGGACGTACAACGCTAGAAACTGGGTTTCGATACCCGTGGTGGACAGGGAACAGATAGCCCATTGTGTAGCTTTGTGCTTAATTACAAATAAACGAATAAGCAATCGAACAGTGAGATTTTATCGTCACTCTGATAGCGCACTTACAGTTTCAAAGTTCGGAGCTAGTTGTGGAGTCAATGGTTCTCGAACCACAAATATATATAATTCGGACATTAATCATTAGGCCACGCCCGAACCAGTGGTGTTTATAGAAACTTCACTGGTATTTATTTTTTGAAATATGAGAAGGTGAAAAGACAATGTTAGTCAATTGAGTTTTACAAGCTCTGTTGAACTATGTGTTTGTGTATGTTTATATAAACAGTATATATATATATATTTGAATGTATAATTTCTCAGTACTTTTCGTTTTGATTTTACCCACACAATCGAAATAGTTATATAAAACTGATCTCAGCAAATAACTACTTATCTACCTACCACCCAGAATCCCGTCAATACTGTGGTCAGCCTTTTTGCTTCCATCACTATCGCCATTATAGTCATCCGCGTCTTCCAACTGTATTCCTCCGCGGTGGGGTCGACTAACAGAACTCGCACTGGTAGTTGATTTTTTGTCATATACTCCGTCCTGCAGGAAAATAGAGCACTCCATTGACAGATTGAATTTCACATAAACCCACACTACGCAAGATTAACGAACACAGCAGCATGACATGATCTTGCTAAAATAAAAGTCACATATACACCTCCATTTGGCGAGCATCGTAACTTTGATGAACTTGCTCCATAACCAACACGATTTAAGACGAACACACGGACAGATAATGTATTTAAAATAAAACTTGTAACACTTTCTGTAGTGATGACAATCACAACAGACACACACACACAGCAGGCCGCGAGTCAACAAGCTGTGTTATTAAATAGTTTGAAATAAATATTTTATTCAACTTTAAACTTTTTTCCAAAACTTTACAAGAAGCTTTATATTAGGACTAGTTAATTGTGACTGTTCGTAATTTTATTTACGACTGTATAACGAAATAAATCGATACTGATTTATTTATTATTTATTGGTTTCAAACTATAAAATTAAATAATGTATTTAGTGATTTTTCAGAAGAAAAAAAATAACGAGGGCTTAAGAGGACGTCTACCCTAAGTAAAACTACATAAAAACAGAATGACCCCCCCCCCAAGAAAGTCTTATTAAAATGATTTACGATATTTGGATCCCCTAGTACAGTTGTTCCCAAACTCTTTTAGTCTGAGGCTCCCTTGATGTGAATAAACAAGTTTGAGGTCCACCAACCTATAAAAATCCCTTAAAATGTGATTTATCAATTTCAAAAAATAATTACTAGTGAACTTTAATTATACCTACGAGGCACTTTTTCTGTTAAATTGTACGTTTGTAATTTAATGTGGCCTTTTCTTATCAATTAATGTTTTATAATTAGACCATTAGCAATTTATTTTGTTTGGGTTAAATTTGTAGACTGATGAGCAAATAAATACACACTTAATTTTATGTAAGGTTATCTTAGTTTAATTTTAAAATATAAAGCAATCTTGTAATTTAATTAATTCAACATAATTTTTATCGGCATATTGTTTATTTAGAATTAAAATTAATTCAGCATCGTTGTTTTGGGCCCATTTTTTTGTGCCCCCCCCCCCAGAAAAAGCTTCACGGCCCCCAGGGAGGCCGCGGCTCCCACTTTGGGAAACACTGCCCTAATAGATATAATAATAATAATAATAACGATTTACGATATTTAGATCCCCTAGTGGGCATAATAATAAAAATGATTTCCGATAATTTTGATCCCCTAGTGGGTAAAACAAAATTTTTCATCCCCTATGGTAGGTTTAAAAATTTTCAGTGATTTCGTTATTGAAGTTGTGACATTTGTATTACATGTTTTTCCGACTGAAGAGGTTTATAACCATGCACATACGTATAGTCTGCAGCGAACCTCAGTGTACGTACCTTTATCAAGCGATCACATATTTCCCAAGTAAAAATGCACGTTTTTTTCCTCTGAGAATCTTCTATATTTTGCCTCTCGTCAGGAGAGGTCGCTCTGGGTTTATTTTCCGCGTTAACACCTGGTCGAATACTGCCGGTCTCCTGAAGAAAAACAAAGTTCGTTGTTTTATTAATTATATATTAAAAGATGGAAGAACTTTCTCTGGGGATTTTTGATTAAACTAATACATCCTATATTTCAATTCTCGGGTATGTTGGACCATATTGCCAACTTTGGAAAAGAGAACTAAAGTCGTGGTTCTTTAGGTATGTTGGACAAGTCACACCTTAAATGAATATATTTATGTCAAGAGCAGGTTGCAGGAGAAAACTGCCAGCTAACATCAAAGAAAGACAGTTGGAGTTTCTAGAACACGTTATGAGGAAAGAATATATTGTAAGTCTGGGCGTAACCGGAAAGATTGAAGGAAGGGAAGATCGTGGAAGACAGAGGATGACTTGTGTCAAGAGTCTATTTCTAAATGGATGAATGTATCGACATTAGATATTCTTTGTGCGAAATCACAGAGAGAGAGAGAGATCTGTGGAATATCATGTTCACCAACGTCCTGTTTGGATATGGTACACACATATATATATATATATATATATGTAAGATCATGATTACCAACGTACTGTTTGGATATGGTACACATATATATATGGAAGATCATGGTTACCAACGTACTGTTTGGATATGGTACATATATATATATATGGAAGATCATGGTTACCAACGTACTGTTTGGATATGGTACATATATATATATATATATGGAAGATCATGGTTACCAACGTACTGTTTGGATTTGGTACATAGAGAGAGAGATCTTATATTGATATTCCAGACCACAACTCAGCCCCGTTAATATTGGGGAATTTGAGTCAATGTGTTCCATGCAACCAACACGTGTAAATTGTAATCACGACATATCAGTACAAGTCTTTTTTCACTAACTATACAGTAAACATGTTATACCACTCACAAGCCCTTTTATCACTAATTATACAGTAAACATGTTATACCACTCATAAGTCCTTTTATCACTAATTATACAGTATACATGTTATACCACTCATAAGTCCTTTTATCACTAATTATACAGTATACATGTTATACCACTCATAAGTCTTTTTTCACTAATTATACAGTATACATGTTATACCACTCATAAGTCCTTTTATCACTAATTATACAGTATACATGTTATACCACTCATAAGTCTTGTTTCACTAATTATACAGTATACATGTTATACCACTCATAAGTCCTTTTATCACTAATTATACAGTATACATATTATATCAGTCACATTAGGGCTATCTGCACTAGCCGTCCCTAATTTAGCAGTGATAGACTAGAGGGAAAGCAGCTAGTCAACACCACCACCACGGCTGAAAGGACGAGCACGTTCGGTGACGGGGATTTGAATCCATGATCCTCAGATTACGAGTCGAGCGCCCTAACCATTAGGCCATGCTAAGTTCTATTTTTATTGTTGTTGTTCCATGTGAGATCAAATTTCACAGAACTTGCTTCAAATTTACCTTTCTATTCGATTTCATGCTCTATTAAAATCACCGCTGGACTGTTAGTATCATAGTTAACCTCAAATAACTATTAATCAGTTTGAGTTTGTTAGTATCATAGTTAATCTCAAATAACTATTAATCAGTTTGAGTTTGTTAGTATCATAGTTAATCTCAATAACTATTAATCAGTTTGAGTTTGTTAGTATCATAGTTAATCTCAAATAACTATTAATCAGTTTGAGTTTGTTAGTATCATAGTTAATCTCAAATAACTATTAATCAGTTTGAGTTTGTTAGTATCATAGTTAATCCCAAATAACTATTAATCAGTTTGAGTCTGAAAACTTTCTTCTTCTTCTTCTAGTGACGGTGATGAATAAAATCAACATAAATCAACAAAACATTTCTATACAATTTTCGGAGCCATTCTTTAGTTATTCACCACGAGATGGCCCTCAATTCGTCAAGCATTTCTGTTGCAGTGACGTCAGTAACCCCGCTTTCAGAAGAACTGATTCGGCTATCTATGCAGTATTTTAGCAAATCATTTCGACTGACTTTTGAGAAGTCACCAATGCAGTACAGGAAACTGAAGAATAAGTTGTTTTCCTGTATTTGCTGAAACCACGATTGAGCGACTTAAAAAAAATATTGAAGAAATTGACCTTCACGTTTTACTGTGGATCAAAGACAGGTTCATCACAACTTTTGTACGAAAAATCTTCGTTCTCTATAGCAAGCCTGTTGTGTAGAGTCCAGTCTTCGTTCTCTATAGCAAGCCTGTTGTGTAGAGTTCGGTCTTCGTTCTCTATAGCAAGCCTGTTGTGTAGAGTTTGGTCTTCGTTCTCTATAGCAAGCCTGTTGTGTAGAGTTTGGTCTTCGTTCTCTATAGCAAGCCTGTTGTGTAGAGTTTGGTATTCGTTCTCTATAGCAAGCCTGTTGTGTAGAGTTCGGTCTTCGTTCTCTCGCGAGCAAGCCTGTTGTGTAGAGTTTGATCTTCGTTCTCTCGCGAGCAAGCCTGTTGTGTAGAGTTTGGTCTTCGTTTTCTCGCGAGCAAGCCTGTTGTGTAGAGTTTGGTTGTCCAAATATTCTTCCATTTCCGCTTTCATTTTTTGATATTAAGCACCAAAAATACAGAGCTCTCTATAACCCAAATTTTTGTTAAGTTCAGTGCATGTTCGATCACTTTTGATTTATAAGTTTTAATTGTTTCCTTTTTTTATACATGGCCAGGTGGTTAAGGCGCTCGACTCGTAATCTGGGGGTCGCAGGTTCGAATCCCCGTCCTAACAAACATGCTCGCCCTTTCAGCCGTGGGGGCGTTATAAAGTGAGGGTCAATCGCACTATTCGTTGGTAAAAGAGTAGCCCAAAAGTTGGCGGTGGATGGTGATGACTAGCTGCCTTCCCTCTAGTTTTACATTGCTAAATTAGGGACGGATAGCGCAAATAGCCCTCGTGTAGCTTTGCGCGAAATTCAAAAAGAAACCTTTTTTATAGATATATTGCCCTTTCTACAAACGGTTGCAAATTTAAAAATAATTTTGTAAGAGCATTTTTATTTTGCGCGTTTCCTTATTTGTTTTTTTTATTGTTAAGCACATAGCTACACAATGAGCTATCTGTGCTCTGCCCATCACGGGTATCAAAACCAGGTTTCTAGCTTTGTACATCCGCAGACATACAGCTGTGCCACTAAAAGGCTGCAATAAAAAGACTTAATATTTATGTAAGTTTAAATAATGTAATTTACATTGCATATATAAATAAAGATACAGATTAACGCTTCTGGTAGTACTGCTAGTTACTCTTGCTTCGTTATCCTCCACAAAAAAATTGTAATTTTTTTTCGAGACACATAAACAGATAAAATAACATACCTGATATCTGTTTAAAATTTTCGACACACATCCATGAGACACCTTGAGCTTTCGACTTATCACACAAGGTCTGATCCCAGCAGCAGCCATTTCTACAATTTTTAAGCGAATATGACTGGGCAGCGGTCGGCCGTTGAAAAAGACGCCACCTAGTTGATTAACCCGTCCTTGACCTAAGAGATCATGTTGTTTTCATTACTACAGAATGACAACTCAATTTTCTTACGAAATTACCAATATGAATACTTGTTTGTTTGTAGTTAAGCACAAAGCTACACAAAGGGCTATCTGTGCTCTGTCTACCATGGGTATCGAAACCCGGTTTCTAACGTTGTAAGTCCACGGTCATGCCACTGGGGGGGGGGGGGCAATATGTATTATAATTTAATTAATATGAGCTTAAAAGTCTGTTCTCATTTCGAATAAGAATTTATTACTTGTCTGAGAGAAAATTGAAAAGTGGGATTTCGCGTAAAGACAAAGTTTTATGACTGTTTTTATATTATTCGCAGGTGCTGAATTCAAATCTGTCAGGTGCCACTTTGTCACTCTTGGGAAAATTGAGGTATTCCAGATGACGTCTATACTGGCGGCCATAAATTAAAAAGCAGATATTTTAGGTCCTAAATTACATAGAAATTACTTTTGGGGGTCTAAACCTAGGTTTTTGAGGTCGAGGAATTCAATAATATAATTGGTTTAACTATATTTTTTAACGTGCATCGTCATATTCAAGATGGCGTCCAAAAAAAGGCCGCCACCAGAACTAAAACAATACAATGTCCCATGTCATAAATGAAATACATTAACCATGTGGTCATCTAAATCTAGGTTTTTAGTCATAAAATAACAACTTAATTAAAAAAAAACATCCATGAAAAGTATAGTTTTTGACAACAATTTGAAGAATATATGGAAAAGTTTACTTTGAGAACAGAATTCTCATCAGTGAATAACTACACGTGATTGCTGTTTGCATCTGTTAATTAAATTGTGCATATTATCATATATTTTTCTTGTTCTGTAATATGTGATATATATATATATTGTACATTATAATCAACGTTGATGATGGCATCACTATTAAATGTCTTTCTTTTTCAGATGATGTATTAGATAATGGCTGCTTCTGAAATCCCTGCATGTTGCTTCCCCGCTATCTTCAGCTGTAGTGCAGATAATTCCTAGCTTATATCTGCTACCCAAGCAAGAATAAGTGCTATAGTGTCTGCTGGTAGACTTAGACAGGTTTGCATGAACATATAGAGCCTAGTTTGCACAACCTGAACACTAACCCTGTATATTATCATAAAAACTGTGTGTCCACCTACACGTCGAAGTCTCATATCCAAAGACATGTGTCCAAGCAAGATAGAAGAAATACCACTTTTTCCAATTTCTCCCACACTATGTATACTTTAGAAAATATAATCCACCCAAAAAGCTGTGTCTTTGGACTTTTATTTAACTTTAATGCTTGTTGACTAATACACCTTTTATAAAGTTCTAAGTTATTTAAAACTATCAGTTTCCAACTTGTATACTGATTATAGAGCTATCTTGATAAAACAAAATAAAATTTAATAACAAGTTTTAATATTAAACCATATTTACTGATATCATTTGACATTAGATTTCTATTCTTATTGATTCGTTCTCCAAATGTGAGGCGGTAAAGTTACATAATTACAATAATAAAAATCCGGGGTTAGATTCGCCGTGGTGGACAAAGCGTGTATAGCCCATTGTGCTAAAACAAAACACACACAAACACGCTTACCGATTTTGTCGAAAGGCATAAGATTATATAACGTAGATCTCCCTGTAAGCAATCCACCGTAACAATAAGATTAGTTAACATAGATCTCCCTGTAAGCAATCCACCGTAACAATAAGATTATTTAACATAGATCTCCCTGTAAGCAATCCACCGTAACAATAAGATTATTTAACATAGATCTCCCTGTAAGCAATTCACCGTAACAATAAGATTATTTAACATAGATCTCCCTGTAAGCAATTCACCATAACAATAAGATTATTTAACATAGATCTCCCTGTAAGCAATCCACCGTAACAATAAGATTATTTAACATAGATCTCCCTGTAAGCAATTCACCGTAACAATTGTTATTTCGTTATATATTAATGAGATTTGAAAGTAAATGTTGTTGTTGTTGTTTTGAAGTTAATCACAAAGCTACACAATGGGCGACCTGGACAACACGGGTATCTAAACCCGGTTTTTAGCGTTCTAATTCCGCAGTTTTACCGCTGTGCCACTGGGAGGGCGATTAAAAGTAAATAAACTACAACATATTTAAATAAAACGAATGCCAGTAAGTAAATTTTAGGTTTCAGATTGTTTTTTTCTAATCAATGCTTATGCATTAAAATATATATATAATAAAAAACAACGTATTATTTTCAAATAAAACTCAAAATGTTAAAAACAAAACAAAGCAAATAAAATGAAAAATAAAGTTTTACTTACTTTGAAACGCATACCCTGTAAAACTTGGACGAATTGAGACCGCCATTGTGGACAAGGTGTGGACGAGAAGTAGTTATAAGTAACAACTAAGAGCTGATTTAACAATTCGGTGGCTTACAATGAAAAACTGTAAAAAAGAAAGAAACAAAAAAACTGGAACCATATGAATGCTAGTCACGGTATGATTCGAACCTTTGCTGCCAAAATCAACAAAACGGTGTTTTCTTCGTTTTATTACTCATACTTTTTACTAGGCTTGGTACGACAAGGACTACGATCAGAGTAGAAAATCGTATAAAAGGTAATATCTACGTTGATCGATAGAACCTCAGTTCACGTGTGCTTGTGGCGTCCAGAAGACTTTTGGGGTTGAGTATCGCGAGTAGGTTAACTATAGTTTAAGAGGTTCTCATTTGAGACGGCGACTTTTCAAGGTGGTTGGGAAATGATCGCTTATCTAGTTCTTCTGTACTATTCCTAAGGAAACGGTAGCCTCCCTTGGTCCTAATTGATTCTAGATATCATGCAGGAGCCTGTCTATTGGTTCACCGTGCCTCCAGAGGTGCAAGAAACACTGCGTTCGGCTTGGTCGTTAGTGCCCTGTTGATTGACAAGGTATCCTGCAGTTAGGAAACCTAGCACCGTTCCTAGGATTCTTCCTTTACCCTGGAGCAACAAGTTTGTGATACCACCTGTGTGTTGTTACTATTAGAGATCATCAACTGTTTCATCGCACTGTGGAAATATATGGTGCACATTTCCATTAGTAGACCCTTATCAAACTCATTACCCAATGTCAATTACCAGTGCAAATATAGGCCTACCTTATTAAACCTAATTAGGCCTAGACGCCTGTGTGCTGTTACTATTAGATATCATCAACTGTTTCATCGCACCGTGGAAACATATGGTGCACATTTACATTAGTAGACACAGACACTTATCAAACTCATTACCCAATGTCAATTACCAGTGTAAATATAGACCTACCTTATTAAACCTAATTAGGCCTAAACGCCTGTGTGCTGTTACTATTAGATATCATCAACTGTTTCATCGCACAGTGGAAACATATGGTGCACATTTACACTAGTAGAAAGAGACACTTATCAAACTCATTACCCAATGTCAATTACCATTGCAAATATAGGCCTACCTTATTAAATCTAATTAGGCCTGTAACAGTGTCCAATGGAAACCGTGAAATATTCTGCCACAAACTAGCGTGAGGTTTCCGGAAAATAAAGTAAGCCCCCCAAAAAAAGAGCTAATTCTATAACTGTGGGCTATTTTCCTAATTCGTGAATTTAAACAAGGAAGTAACATTATCGTTTTGCAAACTGTAGTAAGGAAGTCTACAGGTAGTAAGCTTTGTGACTGTAGCACCCTCTCAAATGAAAGTTTTTGAGTGTAGCCTAATAACATTTAAAGAATGTAACTTATATAAAATTTAGTAAGTATACCATCTATTATAGAACATTTTGTGAACGTATCACCACTTGAATAAAAGTTTGTGAATGTAGAACCTCCTCATATAGAATTCAATCAATGTAGCTCCCCTAGTTAAATGTTCTGAGTGCTAACGAAATAATAAAGAGCAAAATAATTGCAAGAAGGACATTTTTATTTTCCAGAATTTTCGCGCAAACCCACGCAAAAAACAAAAAAACTGTAATATAATTGAATAAATAAAGTTGTTTAAACATTTTTTTAACAACAAGTAAAC
>NW_013668188.1:113990-118152 GCF_000517525.1 Limulus polyphemus | reverse complement strand
TCGAGCTGGTGTATTTAAGTGTTTTACACTCACAAAAAAGTAATTTTGAAGTTATAGCTTGGAGGGAAGGTAGCTTTTCAACAGCACTCACCGTCGACTCTTGGGCTGCTGTTCTCTGGCCGAATTCTGGGATATGACTGTCAGTCTTATAGTTCACCCACAGCCAAAAATATAGAGCAATTTTTTTCGGATTCACAGTCTGGATATTCTAAGTATGGACCATACCCATACCCAGGTTGAATGACCCTATGAAAAACGACTTGTGGAAACTTCGTCGCATGTTATGCAATAGTAATGATAATAATGTTCAAAATATTGAATCCTAACTTTATTTTTTTTCTATTTATACTTATGGAGGAACCAAGCCAACCACATAAGTTTGGGACATTTCAGATAAGGTCAGATATCGCCTCTTTATGTAAATGAAGAGAAAAACTGGCCAGAGCTCTCGTGTAGTTAATGAACACGTATCTATCTGTCTGTTTGTCCACAATAAGAAACTTTATTGTTCGTCAAACAATCTTCAATAAAACTCTGAATGGTTGAGTCTACTCAGTCTACGTTGAACTCATAAATAATACTATAACGTGATTCGTAAAACTCTGAATGAAGTTGAGTGTACTCAGTCTACGTTCAACTCATAAAAAATACTACAATGTCATTAATATACACAGAATATACACGGTAGCCACACAATCGTCAAGTTAATAGGTCCTCAAACCCTTGCTTTCTTTGACAACCAATGTTGTTAGTATACATAAGAAGGTCACGAATTACATTGTCATTTCTATATATCCACTTTGTAAAAGTGAAGAAGTGTTTGTTATTGTTGAGTTATTTGGGGGGGGGGGGGTTGAAGAGTACTGGGTAGCAATGGCCCACGGGCTATCTGAGGAGGATGTTGAAGAGTACTGGGTAGTAATGGCCCACGGGTTATCTCAGTGGAGTTGTTGAAGGGGGAAGAGGTGCTGACAAGGGATAGGAGGAGAAGGGGTTCATGCAGGTAATTCACACAGAAGTTATAAAAAGTGTGTTACCCAGAGTCCGAAGGTTTAATATCAAATTATCTATACCCATACGAGTTGTCATGAAAGTTGCTTAAAATGTTCATTATCTTTTTCCAATTACAGTTACAGTTTCATCCATTTTGATTTAATGATAAGAAACAACAGAAAGACGGTTCATAAACATGAATTATCTTTTATATTACCTTATATGCTCCTTTACCTATGCTTTGCAGATCTACACAACCTGCTACAGAAATAATAAGCATGTCTATATAGTACTAAATATATAGAATGATGCTGCTATTTTACTTTTTAAACAATATAAAATAATAAACATGTTTATATAGTACTAAATATATAGAATGATGCTACTATTTTAGTTTTTAAACTATTTAAAATAATAAACATGTTTATATAGTATTAAATATATAGAATGATGCTAATATTTTATTTTTTAAACTATTTAAAATAATAAACATGTTTATATAGTATTAAACATATAGAATGATGCTAATATTTTATTTTTTAAACTATTTAAAATAATAAACATGTTTATATAGTATTAAACATATAGAATGATGCTAATATTTTATTTTTTAAACTATATAAAATAATAAACATGAATATGGAACCCAATCAGTCAGTCGATTTCGGATGGAAATTTCCGAAACCAGTATAACTGAGTAACAAGTAATATATTGTAAATATATATATATACATGATTTCCAACTCGTAATATACACTATAATAATTAGGCCAAAATTTCACATCTCATGGCAACTAGAACACACTGGACTTCACTAGGTATATAAATATTCTATAGGAATTCTAGGATAGGCGTGAAACGGTCAGTAGTTAATGACTTTATGGCTTCCTGTCCTCCACGTTTGACTTCAGCGTCAAGGGGTATTATGATGCCTTGACGAGCTAGGCAGGCAGTCGAAAGGTCATAATTAAGTTACAAAGACCACAATGATTATTACTGAAGAGCTAAAGGGCCGACTAAGGCTATTTTGTTCCCGTGTTTGACATTTGGACACCTGTGAAACAACTGACTCTCTTCTTGGGTCTCACACAGATATTCATGGAAGAATGACTCAGTTGTTCTTGATATATGTGCTGACGTACTCACCAATGGATAAAAATCCGCTTGGTTGAAAGAACTTACAAGTGACCTTTACAACTGCTCCTCCCTTGCCTAACACAATTTTCACGTTTAAAATGAAGGGGGGTCAGGGGGGTCGGAAGGGGTTTAAATGCTTTGCAAAGCGGAGTTAAAATTCTATTTCTTTGGTATGTTTCTAACACTACCAAGGATTGACTGCAAAGAATTGAGCCAAGTTTAGAATGCAGGTGGACAATATAAATGCCCTCCCGCGTGCGTACGATGGCCCCTGGGGCGTCGAAGAGGCGGCGTCGACCGACCATACATGCGGGAAGCTTCGACCATTCAACAGCAAGAGAACAAGTTCGTGTCCGTCGAAATGACAAGCAGCACCGCGGAAAAAGGCCGATATGCGTTAAAAGCCTAGGAGGTGACTTCGATATAATCTCGAGGGTCATAAAACGTAGTTATATTCCCACACTCTATTCCGTCCGTAGCAAGGAGCATGTCGTCGCTTGTTTGACAGGTTTACTAGGAATCGGTTCACATAGTCTAATTGATATATGGCGAATTTAATGAGGCAATAAATGTTGTGAAGTTCTGAAAGACCATACTTGGCTCCCGTTACTGTTTCTTCCTCTGACTGGATTGCTAAGACTGGAACTGAAACTAGGCAATAAATGTTGTGAAATTCTGAAAGAACATACTTGGCTCCCGTTACTGTTTCTTCCACTTATTGGATTAGTAAGACTGGATCACAACCTAACATGCGCGATCACGTATGGGGAAACCAGAAGGCAGACGTAGCATACTTGAGTCGACAAAGAGAAAGAGTTAGTTCCATACACAATCATTAGTAGATCTACGATTTTAACTCTGCAGTTATAAATAAATTTATTAAACATACCATGGTAGAGCTAGTCTGTACGTTAGACGTTTCCTTGTGTTAATCTTTTTATATAATTATATATTATGTGTTGATATGTGTACTCCAGGAAAATATAATGTTAATCGCTTTTTTTCTCTGATCTTTTAAATGGATATTTTTTATTCTATTTTAATGGCTAAGTTGATAACCTCACATGGATGTCTAACGTAGTGGCTATTTTTATCAATCGTACAAAAGAAGCTACAAGATACATTAGGCTGCATTTAAATAAGCATACTTTTGAGGATCTATTATTACACAAGTTTATCTTGGAAGAAAGCTTTGAATGGAACAAGCGATGTCAACATCATTAAACGTGTACCCCGCAGGGACAGCAGTAAGTCTTCGGATTTACACTGCTAAAATCAGGGGTTCGATTTCCCTCGGTGGATACAGCAGATAGCCTGATGTGGCTTTGCTATAAGACAAACACACTCATTGAACGTTTATTTGTGAACTGTAAACTAGAACTTATTTCTAACGTAGGTCAGGCGAGAATGAATATAATCTTCTTCTTATCTCTTTTTTTTTTGTAGAGGATTTTTAACGCAAAAAACAACAACAGAAGCATTCAGTTTGTTTGTTTGTTATGAATTTCGCGTCAAGCTCCACGAGTGTTATCTGCGCTAGCCATCCCAAATTTAGCATAAAAGACTAGAGGGAAGGCGGCTAGTCATCACCACCCACCGCCAACTCTTGGGTTACTTTTTTACCAACGAATAGTGGGATTGACCATCACATTATAACGCTCCCACGGCTGAAAGGGCAAGCATGTTTGGTGGGACGGGTATTCGAACACGCAGATTGCGAGTCGAGCGCCATAACCACCTGGCCAGGCCGGGGCCGAAGCATTCAAAAGTTGCTGTTGTTGACTGGATACTTCTCCCTGCGTTCTGTGAGGTTCAAAATTATGTTCGCAAAATTCGGAAACAAAACAATTATAACGAATAAAGAATTTTGTTTGTTCGTTTGTTTGGTTATTGAATTTTACGTATTAAATACAGGGTGTCCCAAAAAATGTGTACACACTTTGAATGATTATAAATACAATGTTTATTAAGATATATCTAAGTTTTATAATTCAAGTTAAATGCTTTGAAATGCTACCAGTTGGTTATTTGG